>NW_010253446.1:0-49142 GCF_000690775.1 Eurypyga helias
AGCACTGACCCCTGGGGGACACCACTACCCACAGGCCTCCAACTAGACTCTGCCCCATTGACCACAACTCTCTGAGCTCTTTCCTCCACCCAGTTCCTAATCCACCTCACTGTCCAGTGGTCCAGTCCGCACTTCCTAAACTTGTCTATGAAGATGCCACGGGAGACCATGGCAAAAGCTTTGCTGAAGTCAAGATAGACTACATCCACTGCCTTCCCCTCGCCTATCCCTCTAGTGATGCCATCATAAAAAGCCATCAGAGTGGTCAAGCATGACCTCCCCTCGTTGAATCCATGCTGACTCACCTCACTGTCCAGTGGTCCAGTCCGCACTTCCTAAACTTGTCTATGAAGATGCCACGGGAGACCATGGCAAAAGCTTTGCTGAAGTCAAGATAGACTACATCCACTGCCTTCCCCTCGCCTATCCCTCTAGTGATGCCATCATAAAAAGCCATCAGAGTGGTCAAGCATGACCTCCCCTCGTTGAATCCATGCTGACTACTCGTGATAAGCTTCATTTCCCCACCAGGTCCCTCAGCACTCATGGGTGCATCCCATCAGGGCCCAGTCAGCACATTCATGACAGCACTGAGGGGTTCCAAAGAAATCCTTGCTCAAATGCACTGCAGTTCGTGGGTGACATGTCAGGAAGACACAGGGGAGGAATGAGAAGAGATGGACCGGGCACAGGGCAGGGCTGGTGGCACCCACGGGTGTCAGGGCACCCCATGGGCTGAGGCGGTGCCGACATTGCCAAGCTCATCCACCCTGGAGCTCCATCCCGCCCCAAGGGCAGGGGTAGGGCCCCAGGCCCCGGCGGAGCTGCCCGTTCAGGCGTGCTGCCCCAGCTGGTTTACACATCACTCAAGGTACAACACCCGAATACAAACAGCAAACCTACCTCCTCAGAAGTTCTGCCGGTGGCTTGACCAAACCACAGTCACCTCTGCAGTCCAGGACACCCAACATCAAACCCTGCCTTTGGTCCCCTGCTTTAACTTTAAAATACCTTTTTAAAAAAAAGATTTACCATACCAGCTCACCTCTCGGACAGGATGTCAGTACCCACCTAAAGGGGAGGGTGCCGTGGGGGACACCGACGACATCAGTACAGCACCCACTTTAACTGCATTAACTGGGATGAGACAATATTAAAACTTCCATTCTCAGAAATTCAGACCTTAACCAGAAATTATTTCCTGGGTATTTACGACATCACATTTTTTTCTTTTTCCTCCTCCTTTTTAAGTAGCGCGTTAGTTCTTTAGTTCTAGTATAGCACGGTGCTGCCAACAGCTGGATGCCATCCTCAGTCTAAAACACGACGTGGCATCCATCACGGGAACGCCAATGCTGATACCAACGACACAAAATTCCTCTAGAGCTTTAGGGTTGTGAGGTCTCTCAGCAGTGACTGAGGTGGTTAGGGACATCTGTAAGGCATTTCAGGCGTGCTTTTGTGGATCCTCTCCAGAGGAGGTTCTCTGCCCTCCTCTCCACTGCAGAAGATTCCCTCTACAAGCACCACGGCTGGCATCCAACAGCAACTCCATCCAGGGAGAGACGCGGCCACTGGTAGGCAGAACGTAGCGCCGTGCGCTTATAACCCATAGAATGCTCTCTCCCAGTTAAAACCCAAGGATTTGTTCAGGTTGAATCATTATCAGACCACGCCTTTGATCTACCAACTTGGCCGAATTACGGGTTTAGTCCCCGGGGAGGGATGGGGCTCCGCTCAGAGGGAAGCACGGGCTTTCTGAGAAGGTACGCCATTTCACGCCGGAGAGCAAACCGAGGGCTACGCCCACGTTGCAACGCCATTGCCTTTGCGCTCTTTCCTACATAATCCTCACTCTCGCGACAAGTCACTCCACTGGAGCGCTGGAACATGCCCTCTGCAGCGATATTCAGGTAAACTGTCAAAGATTCCAGTGCAGAGCTCCAGAGGAACCACGTGTAGCAAAGCTTTACATGGCAAGGCCATAGGAGACAAGAATGAAACCAAGCCCATCTCTCCCAAGGTGAAGCCTATTTCACGCTACTGAAGGGAGGTCATGCCCAGTAATGAGAATAATCCAAGAAAAGTTTGGGTACCCCAATCCAGCTGGCTCGTCCCATCCAAGTTCAGCCCGATCACGCCCGAAAACCAACACAGCAGGTTGCTGGGTGCAGATATCTCCCACCAAGGCATTCGCACCTGCGGTTACTCAACAAACCGGGCACCTGCCATTTCCCTTAGCAGCGTATGGAGAGACCGCTCCCATCCCTGCGCCGCTTCCGAGGCTGGCTCCGGTGCCGGAGGGAGGGAGGGAGGTGGCGAGGGCGCTGCCAGGCACAGTCAGCAAGAGGCAGCAGAGCGGGAAGAGAGCCCGTGCCACCAAGAGAGCACAACCACCGAGTTTATCTGTAAGATCACAATCTCACTTCCCTTTCAGAAAGTGCCTTGTTTATTCAGTTTTTAATGGTATGGCATAAGGACTCACGCGTCTTATAGATAGATACCAAATTGGTATTATCAAAATAAACCATCTGTTTTATAAACCCACTATTTACAAAAATGGTTTCTGAAGGTTTTTTTTTGTCTGTTTTGGTTTGGTTTTTGTTGTTTTTTTTTAACAAAAATTAAACTATACACCAATCTAAGTTACAGAAACAAAAATAACCTTTGTAAGATCACATGTATAAAACAAGAAATGAAATGTGATTTTATTTAAGGCAATACTGGGCTACTTCACAAATCACCACCTCAAATATATACACTGCTCCACACTACTAAATTTTCTATCACATTCACAACAGATTCTTTAATACCAAATATTGTTTTTAAATCTCCAATGTAGCAAACTATTTTTATTCACATTTCCTTTTTTTTATTATTATGGAATCATAAATGCTTTGTATCCAATTAAAAGCAATGAAAAATGTAACTATAAGAAAACTATTATATTTATGAGTTAACTACATATGAATATCATCCATAGATACTGGATGTTAAAATTTACAAAAATGAGAACATGTCAGTACATTTAACCTATGAAATGTGGTCTTACCCAGCTACTCTCCTGTAAATAAATGCTTTACGCAAAATAAACTGGATATGGTAGACTTAGCTAGTTTCAGTTCAAAAGTTCTTAATTTAAAATGAATAAAGGACAGTTTTAAAAACTCGCTCACTTAGTTACAAATTAAAATCCGAATATAAATGTGTCATTTAATAGTTTAGACTTACAGACTGCTGGTGGCAGCAAATGATTTACAATAATAAATATATACAAAACCAAAACAAAAGTATCTACAAATAAAGAGTACTGTTATACATGAGCAGTGACCTGGTGAAAGATACCAATCACAGACAACTCACAAAGATTTAGTTCATGGAAAGGACAATCCGATAGAAAGTTGAGGTTTCGATCGAGTATTTACAAAACTGAAGCAATTACTCTATTCTTCAAGTCCCATAGGGATAAAAACAAATAAGAAATTTACATGACTCAATGCCATGTTTTTTGCTAGATTAAATCACCTCAAAATAAAAGAGCTCCACAGTTACAAGCATGCTTGATGGCTTCCTATTCAAAATAAATTTCATTAAAAGGTCATAGATACATCATGTTCTCAGTATTGTGACTCTCCTTCCCCCGTATTCAAAACAACCACTTTTGCTGCTGCAACTTCTGGATTATCCTCCCAGCGTCCTGCGAACTTTCTCAAACTGACGACAGGTTTCATTGCGTGAAGCTGCTTCAACACGCGCTCGGCGCAGTCCTTCAGAGTCTTGTCCAACACTATCTTCACGTTATCGCCGCTCGGGAGCCGCGGTGGGTTGGCAAACGGTACAAAGGTTTCCGTTTCAGAACACGACCAAGTGATGTTATTACTCGCGACCGAGGTCTTCTCACTGGATTTTCGCGAGGTGGAATGGGATCTTTTGGTTCCGCTGCTATGGTAGTCTCTTTCGGTGTTTTTCTTTTGCTTCACAGCAGACTCTTCAAGGAATTTGAGGAATGACACTTCAAAACCCATCGGCTTAAAGGAGCTCCAGTCGAAAGCGGCAGGCTGCTCTTCGGCCGTCTGAATGGCGACAGCAGTCTCTTCCTCCCTGTGTGTGCTACTCGCGTCAGCGGGCAGTACCTCCTCCGTTTTTTCGGTCCTCCTCCTCTTATTCTGAGACACATTTTTTTCTTTATTTGCTCTTTTTAAGTTGTTGGGTTTCTGCTTTTCTGAGGGGCAGGGGCTGGTCTCCTGCAAGTCGCTATTTACAGCGGCAGAGATTTTCGCTTGACTTTCAGCACCTGAACAATCCTCATTAATCAGTTTAGTAATGAACAGTTCTGTCAGTTCATCCACTTCATCCTTCTCACCTTTCTCAGTTTCCTTTTGTGGGAATGTAGATGTGCTTGAGTCGTTACTGCTCACTACCAAACTCGGTTCAGGCTCTTTCACGTCACTTGTTTTCTCAGCCTCCTCTTGCTCACAAGAGGCTTCCTTCACTGGAGAGTCGGACAGCTTTTTAGACACAATAAGGAGATTTCTGTGTTGGGAAGTAAATGCTTTGGACAGCTTGTGACATTTGTAATGCCTTATGATGTTACTTTCGCTTGTAACTACGGACGAACATCCCTTTATCATACATGGATACTGAGTTAGGAACCTGCTCGTACATTCCGATAAGGCATCATTTCTAGCCTTTATTGAATACACGTTCTTGCCACGTTTCAGTGAATAAGCCTTATTTTCTTGAACTTGCATTCCTTTTGAATTTTTGTTTTCCATGTTCATGTTTTTCTTTCGTTTGGATTTCACCGACAGCCTGCTACCTTCTTTTCCCGATCTGTTTTTCAGTCCCCTCTGTTGGGGCTTCAAAGGTTTTTCTTGATTTGCCTTGCTTGAAATGTTTTCCTGACCTGGGGTCAGTCTCCTGGGTCTTATCAGATGGTCTTTATGCTTGTCATTATGCTTATTAAAAATATGCCTCAAGAGGTTAGACCTGGTGGCATAAATACGGTCGCAGCCTTCGCAGTCACACTTGAACACACCACCATCGTCGACTTTGTTGGGCCTTATCTTAACACCGTGATCTGCCTCAAGATGTACAGCGTAGTTCAGGTAAGCCGTAAATGAAGACTTACACTGAGACTGATCACAAAAAAACCTCTCCACCTCTGGAGCCAATTTCATGTTTCCGATCTGCTCTGGGGTCATGTCATGGAGTTTCATATAATGTTGTATCAAGCTGGTAACTTCCTGGAAGATGCGAGAGCAGTCGCTCATCTCGCACCTGAACTCTCTGACGGCGGGTTTGGTTTCCACCTCGCCGCGTTCCTCTCTGCCTGGATCAATCTCCTCCTCCACTTCGCCAGAGAAGGCAGGGAGGTCCGATTTGTGCACGGCCTGGTAATGAAGGATTAGGTTCTGCTGTATTGTAAAAGCTGCGAAGCAGCCCTGATGGACGCAGCGGTATGGTCTATACGGGCTGTATCGAGCCGGAAATTCCAGAGATTTTGTTACGGGCTTCCTACGTTTTCTCTCCTCTTTCTCCTTCTTGTACCTCCTGACATTGCATACTTGGGGTTGTGCCTGTGTACTACCAAAAGAGGCTGCGTTATGCTGCTCTGGTGGAACAAGCACCACTTGGGGAGGTTTTTCCAGTCTTTCACGAGTATTATTTTCTGGCAGCAGTTTTTCCAAGACTTTTACAGGCTCTACAACTTCCTTTATCTGAGCTTCTTTGACCAATGGAGCTGCAGTTTTGTTTTCTACTATTAGTGTCTGCAGAGCCTGTATTTCGACAGGTCGCGGGGCTGTGTTTACAGTTTCATTTTGAGATCTTCTGCCATAAGGCCTTTTAATTTTCAATTTTACCATCTCCTCTGTCGTAAAATGATGGACAAGTTGACAGTGTGCGCGGAGATTAGAGTTTCTGGTGAATGTTTTTGGACAGGTAGCTACAACACATTTGAACGGCGCATACTTCAGTTGATGTTTCTTAATCTCTAGTATCATTTCTGCACTGTACTGATGAATCTTGCCGTAGTGTTTAAACAACGCGTCTTTTGTCATAGCACTGTAATTGCACCCTGGATCCTGACATACAAAAGGCTTATTAACCTTATCACTAAACTGAACGTTACTTGCCTCTGCAGATATCTGGACAAGGGGTTTATTTTCAGTTGATACAACAGGAACGGCTTGTACTAGCGTATCTGCTGGAGGACACTGGGGAACAGTCTCTGAGATCTGAACGGGCAAACCGTCTTCTAGTTTCAGTTTTTGCAAGCCCTCCAGAACCTCCAGTATTTGGGTATCATCTTTTTGAGATGTCTCGGACTGAGCAGAGATGCTCTTGGCAGCGGCGGCATTCCCCGTGTGCGCGGCAAACTGTGCGGGAACGGGTAGTTTTACACTATGTGCAGAAGTTGCCAAAGAAACCTGTCCATTATTTACGTGTGAATTTTGTCCTGAAGTAGTGACAGCATCCTCAATTTCAGTTTTCACCTCACGTATTTGAGAATTCATAGCAGTTTTAATTATTTCCAGGTTTTTTTCAAAGTTCTGTATAACGGTGTGTTCTGAAACCTGTTCCTCTGAATGTGCTGGCACACAAGAATTTACAGTCATCATTTGGGAATCCCCATTTTCAGTTTTTACTGTTAAAGGGGGTAACATTGTATGAGCCTCGAGATTCATTTTGAAGATCTCTTTGATACTGACCATAAATAACTGATTGTCAACACTGTTGAGTTTCTGTGTGAGATTTTCCACCACCGCTTGAGAAGCACCATTCGCCAGCAAGCTGGACTGAAAATTTTCTTCCTGTATTTGCACGTTTCCTTCAGTGCTTTTGCTTAGAAGTCCCACCGCTGATGTATGATTTACTGCTACCTTCTGTGGCGTGCTGGGCGCAAGCAAAGGCGTTGTGGCTTTTCTCTTCCTCTTGGAAGCACTGGTTCCCTTCTTGTTCAAGTCGCTCGATCCTGAATTCTTGGGACTGCTTATAACCGAAACTCGTGAACTGTTTCCTGTGAAGTTTTGCGCTGCTGCAGCAGTACTAGAAAATGAGCTCGGGCATAAGCCATTTTCAACAGTCTTTAGCAATAAGCCCTCAGCTGCAAAAACGGGCAAACTCTTGCATTCGTTCATTGGAGCAATTTTGGCATTGAGGGTCCTGTTTTGGTCTGTTAGCAGGGTACTGGGGTTGCAGACTGTCTGCAGCAGAGGGGACGCGGCCGAGTTGGGGAGAACAGCTGCATTTATCTGAGCTGTGCCGGTGACGCAACTGGTTGTCACTACGTGCGGAACCACTTCCGTGCTATTAAAGGTACTCGGGATGCCTGCAGTTTCCAAGGCTTGTTTTATGATTTGATTTCCCTCCTCGTTCCCACCGGTACTGAAGTTAGTCACGTTGGCCCGTGGAAACATAGTCTGCAGTAAGGCTGTGGAACGATTTTCAGCTGCAAGTAACTGCAGGAACGATGGATCTTTAAAACATGTCTCTGGATTGAAGGCCGACTCCTGGGGTTGCTCCAAGTTTAGTGAATTTGAGGAAAGAATCATACTGGCAAGCAAAGACTGTCCATTAGCCTGGAGAGCTTCTGGGGAAATTTCTGATCCTTCAAGAGGCTTACAGTAAGATCTCTTTGATAAGTGACCGCCAAGTGATCTAGGATTAGTGAAGGCTCTGAAACACCTGCTACAGATAAATTTGCCATCTCTAATTATTGCTGGCCACTTTGCCCGCTTGTTGTGTTTTGGCTTCCTTTCTTTCCCATTCGGGCCCCGACCACGATCTTTTTTCATCTTTTCTGAGGCTGGATGTTGAGAACTAGTTTCACTGAAGTTATTTTCATTACTCAGTCGTGAGGGAAATAACTGATCGACAGCTTCTTCTTTTGGGAAAGCAGTACTATTGTTTCCTTCAAGTTGTGATGAAAAGCCATTTGAGTTATTTTCTTGTTGTGAGAAGACTGAACTTGGAGGATTTTCTGCTGATGACGGGAAGAGAGACATCGGACCATTTTCGGCGGGCAAAGGAAGAAAAGGATCTGAACCACCGTCAACATTCAGAGGCATAACTGTTTTTGCCAGATCGTCCAGCTGGGAAGGTAAGGTCGCACCAGAGAGATTTTCCATTTGCGAACAAAGAACACTCTCAGGCTCACTTTTAATACGAGTAGACAGGCTTGGATTTATGACACTTTCCACTACAGGCAACATGGGATTGGCCAAATTTTCTAGGTGAGTTGGGAAAAGCGCACTTGAGACATGTTGCACTTGACCGGAGCAGGTGGGATTCAGGTTAGGTTTGTTCTGCGCGGTCAAAGCGGCATCAGCGGGATCGCCCACTTGCGACGGCATAAGAAATACGATCTTCCCATCGTTGGGCGCATTTTGCACGCTGGCGGATTTGCGCGGTTTCTTATTCTTACGCTGCATTTTAAAAGCCGCGTATTGGTCGGGGTGTGCCGCCTTCATGTGTTTGCCGATGCTCTGTGACGAGTTGTATGTTCGAGTACACCCCTCAACCTGACAGTTGAATTTCTGAACTGGTGACACAGCCGGAACTAAAGAGCTATTTACGTTAGGCTGGGAAGGAATAAATGTAATACTTTCTAAAGTTTTTAAAGGCAGGTTATATAGATTAGCTGCAGCCTTAATACTGTCTTCAAGTTCAAGTTTGGGAATGGGTACACTGGTTCGATACCCTGTCTGATTCTGCACGCTGAATGGGTTTACAATGCTCACTTGTCTTTCTAAGCTTTTTGGTTCAATTTCTTCTGGTTTTAGTGTGTCTGAGGTCACAGAAATATTCTGAATGTTCTGAGGCTGACTGAGACAGGCCTCTTCCTTTCTGTCCTGGAGAATCGGAAGACAAGAGTCAACTGCTGGGCACAACTGCTGGGCTCCAGGTTTAGTGGTATCTATTTGACCGGCGGCAGCAGCCAATTTACCTCTTTTTACAAAGTTATCTCGGATCTTCTGGTTAACAGTGAGCACTTTAACGCTGCTTGCTGGAACTGCCACTTCTGTCTTCACTGAACCTGCAGGAGGCTGCTCCGAACCAGCATTAGGCAAGGAACCGTTCTGACACACAGATATACTCACGGATGCATTCATATTTTCATTCCCTACTGGTTCTGCTTTGACTGGATTCCAGACAGTGTCTTCTCCCTCGGTAAAACTACTCTGGTTGTCAGACAGAGGAGATGTCAATTCCTCTTTAACAGCAGCTCCATCGGTGTTTTCGTTAGAAGGTTGGCTAAGATCAGACTGATCGGCCTGGCTTTCAGGCTGTTTTTCAGGCTGCTTGCTGTGACCCTCAGTGTGCTTTTCCAGTTCATTCTGAGAACGGTATACTTTTCCACAGCCGGTGGCTTTGCAGGTAAAGGTGTTATAGTGTTGTGCTTCATGATCATAGAGCAAATAAGCTTCAGAAAACACTCTGCCACATTTAGGAAACATACACTTTGCTCTGAAGACCTGATGTTCTTTCCTATGCGTCAGCAGCTCGGCGTAGCTGTTAAAACTGGCCTTACATTTCATCTGGATGCAGATATAAGGCTTGCTGCCACAGTGCATTTGTAAATGGTCATTCAGGTGAGTAACACTTACGAAATGCCGTCTACAGTACTGGCAAATGACTTTTTTGCTTTGCATTTCAAGAAAACGTTTGGCTTCTTCATTATCTTTATGGCCCTTTGCGTGTGCTATTAGATTTTTAAAATATTTAAAGCCTTTCTTACAACATGTTACCGGGCAGGTGAATTCATTAACTGGTAGTGGCTTTTGAACTGGCACTATCTCTGGTACGTAAGGTTTATCTTTATCATCGTTTTCATCATCCGAGCCATCGTTATCATTAAACACAATGAAGTCTGTTGAATAGAGGCTGTTCTTCTTAATGGGTCGCTGCTCCTGTTTGGATACTGGGTCAGTTTTCTGATTCTCATTGGCAGCTGCTATTTTAGGCGGTCTTCCCAGTCTTCTCAGTGGTTTCATAGCAGCCAATCTCTCTTTGCTGGATTTTTTAACATGAAAAGTTACATGGGGAACAAAATTTTCTTTAGAATTAAAATTTTGGGCACAAATAGGGCAACTGTAAATTCCGTCTTTATAATGTTTTTGTGCATGTCTAACGATTCTATGACCTAGGAATTCTTTGTCGCATAAAACACAATACTGCATATAAGCTTGCCAGTTCCTAAATCTAGCTGATATGAACCCCCTCTCTCTGAGTTTTTTAATTTCTTTCTTTTTCTGCTTTTCATCTCCTACGTCCTGAAGGCCGGTAGCTTCACCAAAAGTGCTGTCAAACCCATTCACAGTTGTTTCTTTAGTCTCTTCTAGGCAATCCCCAACCTTCTCATAAACTTCACTATCATTCAGTTCGTCTATTGATGACACAATGGATGCCTCCTCTCCCATGAGTGCCAGACACTGACGCTTCAGAGTTTTCCAGTCCCAGAATTCTGGATCAAAAGGCCACTGAGTTTTCAGTACAAGTAAGAGCTCACAGCGCAAAGAATTTGGTATTGGAAGATTTTCTTCATCATACTTCTGGTCAGGCTGGTTATACAGCATTTCAACGGCGTAGTATGCATCCACAGTGGGTTCGAGAAGAAATTCACTCAGCTGACAAGCACGTTTAACCTCCAAATCATCCGGAAGCAAGCAGGAGATAGTCTTGCAAATAGATATCTTGACATCAGCATTTTCACTGGATTCCAAGCGCAACGCTTTCACACACAGTTCAATGCAGGTTGCAAGTCCAGCACCGTCGATCTGCAAAGCAAGACTCATCTTAGTAAGTCAGCTTATCATAACCCTTTCTGTATTTGTAAACAAAAGATATCACCAACCCTAAGCGTCAGAAAAAATGCACCTGGAGTTCATAATAATACCTTTTACTTTAAGAAACATCGTGGGTTATCTTTAGATGCTATTCTTTAAGTTGCATAGTTTGTCTTCAATCTACTAAAAAACCTGAGAGTTTTCATACAACTAAAACCCAAATTAGTTCTATGTTCTGTCTAGTTTGAGGACTTTAGGACTGTATCTTAGAGGTGTTTATATCAGAGCAATACTGAGCCTGTTCCATGAAATAAAGCCTGCCAGTTGCGTCACCATTATTTGAGACGAGCTTCTATGGAGCATTAAATTAACGCTAGGTAGAATTTCAATGCTAAAAAGTGGTACAGCTAAAGTACTAGAAGCATGTGATCTCCAAAAGGATCTCTAACCTGGAAACCATTTAAGGTATAAACGTTTATTTTTAAAGATTATACCACTTCAAAATCAAATGACCTCAACTGAACACATGGCTTCATTCCAACTGAAAGTAGTAAGTATAGTTAAATGTTCCGGCATTTCAGTGTTCCAAAGGTCACGTGATCTTTTCTCATTTATACCCTCAGGCAACATAAATTTCATTTATGTCCACTTTACAGTCCCTTTATGCTGCCAAGGATGCAGAGAGGCTGTGGAATACGTGAGAATAAAGTCCAGCAAATTTATGAATGCACATGGCCTCCAATTTCTGCCATCAATGAAATGATCCACAGCTCTCTAGAGAAAAATCAGTATGGCATGGAGCAGATAGAGCTCTTACTATCACAAGCCCCTGTGAAAGTTATTTTCCTCCCTCACTCTAACTCCAACTGAGTTCATATCTTTGGAAAAAATAACCTTTAAGATTAGAAACCCATGATTAGCCATACCATCTTGGAATGAATACACTGACTTACAGAAATCCCTAAACTGCTCAACAACTAAAAGCGTGTGGAAGAGCTCAATTTAGCTATAAACATTAAACAGTGCAACTACTAATGAGAGGAAAACAGGAAAATTAGCGACAAGGTTAGCCAGGATAGACAAACAGAGCTTCTAATACAACACTGGATCTAAGCACACAAAAGACAAGTATTTCATTTATCAAAACAAACTGCATTCCTAGTGGCAATTCAAAAGGGTTTTTTTTGTGTTGTGGGTTGTTTGGGGATTTTTTTAATCTTTCTGTGATTTTCTTATATGTTAATACACAGCCCTCATTTCCTCTCTGTTTTCTAACGAGAAGGAATATTAGGACCTGTTAACAAAAAATACCTCATTTAGAGGACACAGACAATATTAGAAGGCTATAACCTCACCTTCAGTTTTCCCTTCATCTCAGCTGTGGCATACAAATCTGTTCCACACCCCCCACCCTTTTTTTTTTCCAAAGGAACCAAGAATTTTTAATGATTCAAAATTAATCACCATACAGTTTACCTGCAGAAGGAAGTTGCTACAGCCTTTCCTAAAACCAATCAGGATTACCCCAAAGCTGATGCTACACAAAGGGACAGACTATCTAAGCAGCTTTCATAAATTTTCCTGATTACAATTCTATTAAAAGTGCCAAAATAGTCTTTCAGGAGTATCCTTACCTCTGAGTTAATTACTTTAATCAGGAAGAAAATGTGATAAACAGTCTTAGTTAACACAGAAAGTTGTCGACATCTCTCTAGATACACTTGAATAGAAGGCTCTACCCTTTGCTGCAGTTTACTCCAGAAAAGAGTCAGTTCCCTAGAACAAGAGAACAATATTTCAGAGCCAGCAATGCAACCACTAATCTGATCACAAGAAATACAAGGTTGAGAACAGTTTCTGTTTTGTCTTTGGGAAAGGAAAAAATCTGAATTTATTCAAACTTTATCTTACAGAGAAAAGCTTTCATTAATATGCACACAGTAGTATCTAATTTCCAAAGTTATTACAGTGACTCAATTCCAGAAGGACAGATCGTAATAAAACCATTATTACCACAATTTATGCTACATAATTTACAAAATCATGATGTGGTCTTGAAAAAAGTCCTGCAAAGTAGTTTACTTTTGACTCCACACAATGGAATTTTTCACTTCTGAATCCTTAGTAAGTACTAACACCTATAGGAGGATGGCTTTTCTCTGTGGTAGATATATTTTTCTTGAGCTGCTTCTGCTTTAAGAGCTGAATCTGTGATTTAGTGAGAAATTAGCTCCCAAAGCCAAACAGTTTTACTCTATCTCCATTAACTCACTAGGTCGTTCCTCCTTAGGTGCAAAGTATTTAGTACAGCTTGAGGAACAGTGTGACCCCCGAAACCTTAGCAGAATCTGTTAAAGCAAAATCCTGTATTAGCAGATGCTCTGCTGCTGCTGCACATACAAAGGAGGTGCACACATAAAGCAAATCCTTCTGGAATCGTACAGGTTTGGAAGTACAACCAAACTGTTAGCAGTTGGAAATTCAGACCCTAACAGCTCAAATATCTGCCAACCAAGACCACTTAGTTGTTCCCACATTAATGAACATAAGCCCTAAACAATAAGTATCTTCATCTAGCTTATTATTTTGGTTATAGCAGTACAGAGCTCCTCCTTTTCTAGAAGTTTGTGAGAGAGAGAATCACTGTATTATGAAATAAGGATAGATGGGAACAGTACTCATGCATTAAATGTTGACATACGCTGACTAGCTGCCTGCCGATATTAAATTCCTTATTTCTACAGTGTAATACACTGCCAAGAAAAATTATTAACCAGCTATTGATTGGTATTTCTAAATGCTTCCTTGTACGTGCAACCTTCAAATTCCCACAGTGGAAGCTAATTCCACTGTCAAACGGAATTGGCAAATACTTCTTTTTTTTTTCCTTTTCTTTTTTAGCTTTCCAAGAGCCCTAATCCCTTCTTGTTTAGCTCCCAGATTTTATCTGCTAAAGAAAGTTGGCTTATGGCTTATGTATCAGATCTATCATCCCCAAACTGATTCTTCCTGCAGTAGACAGAAAATATTTACACTCACCAGGCACAGTACATCTCTCCTTGCTGCAGCTGGCGAGATAAAAATGCTGCGCATAAAATGAGAGCAGTTTTTTCGTCTCCGTCAGATTCTAGGTTACAGATCATCTCTAGAGCATCTTTGCAATCTACTTCTGCAATCTAGAAGGGAGGAAAGAACACAAGACCAAGTATAAGAAAATAGTTTCATTTTTAGACATACAGTCATCCGATCCTCTGCAAAAAGACTGTAATTTAGAACTTAGTGAATATTCAGCTCTATCAGACAGAAATAAGCTTGACAGCAAATCACTGCATTTCCAGACAGCGTAAAAGCTGATTGTGCCACCAGAACAACTATTTTATTAACGTGAATATAAACTTTTTTCCTCTGACAGAAGGGTTTTTAGTGTCCCAGTCACCTAAAAAATTAAAGTACAACATTATTATTTATATTTCCTACATAGGATAATTGTAATAAGCAGATTTCTAACTCTAAATTGAAGCCTAACACAAAGTTCTAACTCAGTTTACTAGTCACTGATGTTACTACTGCTTTAATACAATAGCTGGGTGACTGATAAATTTAACATGAATGTTCTACTATTTTATAGAATCAAAGAAAAAAGGGGAAACTGTACAGTAAGAAGCCAGTCAACTGAATGCTTTCATTACAGCCTCTGCAATGTAACTAATTTGTTCAAGCAATGACAGAAGCACTTAGTTTTGTAGCAAAACAAAGGAAAAACCACAGTCACCCAGCAGTACCGCACAGTTGTATCAGTACTGAATCAGCACACTTGTTATAACAACTACTGTCTCATCTGATTCTTAGCAGACTGGTTTGATTAAATCAACTAGCGCATCTGGCAGGACATGCTGTCATTTGTTCTTTGATACTGGCAGCTGAAGAGTAATTTGACCATTGCAACAGCACTGTTGGATGCCTCTCTTGAGAAAACACACCACCCCCCAAAGCAAGAAACACAAGTGCCCACCCAAACACCCAGCTACTCTGGTACTTTGCATTAGGTGGCAGCACAGCTTTCTTGGGCATCATGGTATCCAACAGTTGGTCCAGCAATCAAAGAACAGTTTTGAAGAATACAGTAATTAATTTTTTAATCTAAACTGATCACATTCTGTAAATATACTAATAACCCTTCACTAAACATCATTTGAGGTTTAATAACCACTGCTCATTTGCTGACTGAGCCCATTTTGCTTTGGGAACACAGTTGGAATGAGTAATGAAGCAAGCATGTTTGCAGGCTCACAAATTCCAAGTTTCACTGAGTCTTCAGCAAAGAAATAGGAGATTGCACAGCCCTGTCAGAGCTCCTCCTGAGCCTGTTCTGGCAGAGCCTACAGCAGGCAGAGCTAGGAGGGTAAGACTGATCCAATTCTACTGAGCACCAGAAGAACATGCCCAGTAAGAAGCTGTCGTCTTAGAATTTAGCCTATACCTTTAGTAGGAAACATTTCCTACTCTATTTACTGTATAGTTTTCATCCCTTTAAAACCAATTTAATTCCACTGTGCACTGGCAACCCAGAAAGCCAACTGTATCCTGGGCTGTATCCAGAGAATTGTGACCAGCAGGTCGAGGGAGGGGATTCTGCCCCTCTACTCTGCTCTGGTGAGACCCCACCTGGAGTGCTGCGTCCAGCTGTGGAGCCCTCCATCAGAAGGATATAGACTGGTTGGAGTGAGTCCAGAGGAGGCCACGAAGATGCTCAGAGGGCTGGAGCACCTCTGCTATGGGGACAGGCTGAGAGAGGTGGGCTTGTTCAGCCTGGAGAAGAGAAGGCTCCGGGGAGACCTTATAGCACCTTCCAGGACCTGAAGGGGCTACAAGGAAGCTGGGGGGGACTTTTTACAAGGGCCTGTAGTGACAGGACAAGGGGGAATGGGGTTAAATTGAAAGTGGGGAGGGTTAGATTAGATATCAGGAAGAAATTCTTCCTGGAGGGTGGTTGAGGCCCTGGAACAGGTTGCCCAGAAAAGCTGTGGATGCCCCATCCCTGGAAGTGTTCAAGGCCAGGCTGGATGAGGCTTTGAGCAACCTGGTCTAGTGGAAGGTGTCCCTGCCCATGGCAGGGGGGTTGGAACTAGGTGGTCTTTAAGGTCCTTTCCAACCTAAACCATTCTGTGATTCTAATTTCATCATGCTTAATACTTATTATGAACATAAAAAATAAGAGACAAAGAGACACCGGAGATGCAGACAGTCAAAGAAACTGACAACTGCAGTTAGTTTTCCTTTAAGAAGGAAAAAATCTCAGATAAGACTTTGGGGTAGGGTGAGAAACGAAGATGAAAGAATGCAGAAAAATCAAAGCTGTCATCTCTTCTTTGGCTTTTGCATTTAAATAAGAAGGATTTTATATTTCAAACCAGATCAAATATCTGATTTCATCTTCAATTTCATCCAGGCATTCGGATTAGAAAAGGTTACATTTATTCTCTGAACCGAAAGTAGCATCTAAAGGGTCCCATCTATATACGAGGTTCTACACAAAAAGCTATAGTTAAAATAGTAAGAGTGGAAAATCATTATCTTCACCTTACTAACAGGATCTGAGGCAGTTTTAAAATACTTCAAGCAAAATCAAACTAAGTAGTGTCAGAGGCTGAAAACACACTGGGTCATCAGTAGTCAGTTTAAAAGTGACAAATGAAAATAAAAACCGAAATACTAAAAATACATTAGATCATATTTTAAAAGAAAAACCTCTTGTACAGAAAAACGGCCTATGATTAGTGATATCATCGTCATTAAACAAGTAAGTCTAAAAGTAGTTCTTAATTTTTTACTTACTTCTTCCATTAGCTTTTCATTTGGTGATCCTGAACAAAGACAGACCAGGTAGGTTTGCTGGAAGTTGCCTTTCACTCTGATTTCTGGATGGTCACAGCAGAGTTTTGCCAGGGCAGTAGCTTGAGTTAATTGCTTTGTTTTCATTAGGTGCTTAATACGCATATCCAGCAGGACAGGGCCTTCAAACACTAGAAATTCATTCACTTCAAAGAAAAACAAGCCAAAATGTTACATACACGTTTCACAGCAGGTTGCAGATTTAACAGAGAGCATTTATTCATTCATGGCGAAACCCTAAAATTTATACTAATCAAAACAGTTCAAAGCGTACAAAGCAAAGATGAGAAAAAGCACCTTTGAGAACTGTACTTGTTTATTGTACAGATTCCCTGCTACAGGAGACCTTTTATCTACCTGCAAGTTTTAATTCATTCTGATTTCTTGGCAAAATGGATGCACACAAAACATATTTAGAAAGTGTATAAATATCAAAATGTTTAGATACCATTTATATAGTTTTACAGTAAGACAACACAAACCCACTTCTTTCACATCCTTCTTTGTGTCTGTGCTACACCTTTGCTAACAGTTGCCTTCTAAAGACCTTGCTATGGAAGGATAAATGTGACAAGAGCAAAAGCATCTGAAGTTCACTGTCCATCTTTAAAAAAAACCAGAATTTTCTACTGGTCTTGTTTCTGTTCTTTTTTGAAAAAACAGCAGATTGATTATATTCTTTCAATGTTAGGGTAAAATCTTCATCTATTCTAAATGAGGGTTTTTTTCTAGCCTTTGAGTATTTTCATCACCCCTTCCTGAAACCTTCTGGGTATTTGCAGTGCTCCCTCTGACACATCTTGGCAGAAGCATTCATTATATTACTCTTAATTTACTCGCCTCGAATTTCAGTTGAACCATGTTACCCACCACCTAATTTATCCTTTCCTTGACTTTCCAAGTCCTGTCCAGTCTTGATAAAATAATTAATTTCAGCACCTGCAAAATTAATTACCTCTCTAGTATTTGGAGTGTTAGTATACTCAACATGAGGTATATGGAAAGCAAAAAGATCATCTCATTTTATTCTTTGCTTTCACCCATCCTAGTTTGTTTCTGATTCATGACTGTCTTTCACTTTACCTCATGATTTTTCCTTCTTCTAGCTACTTACACAGGATATTACTAAAAGCCCATCTTGCAATCGAAATTAGGTCAACCGCTTTCTTTTTTTATCATTTTAGTGTGCAGAATTTTAGGGCAGAAAAGTGCCTTTTGCAAAACATCAGGCCTGTTAGACCCCGTGATTCTCTCTCATGCACTTTCAGATTTATGACTGAATTATCATTTCAACCAACTTGTTAGCCATTTGCTCAGGATCCTTGTGCACTCTTACAAATGACCAGCGATGGCTCACCAATGTGTATGAATATTCAAAGAAGAGCTCTTTCTTCCTCTCTCCATGTCAATGAAGATATGACCAGATTTTTAGACAAGCAGGAACAAAGGAAAACTAGAGTGCACTAAGACAACTGGTAGATGGCAACCAGTTTTGTGTGTATTAGGACATTTGCCTTTAAAGCAGCAGCATAAATGTTCCTTTAATGTCATTACCAATGCCTTACAAAAACATTCATACTCTTGTCAACCCACAAATGACCCTGTCATTAATTACATTCAATAATTTAGCCTTGCTCTTCCTCCTACCAGGTACCGGTAATCCTTTCACCCACAGTGTTTACCCCCAGCTACTCTGCCTGGAAAAACTTGTACCTTGTTTCTGTAATGAGATACAGGAAGACCTTAGACTTTAAGCTATACAGGTAACCCAAGACATTTCACTGTGATTTATTATTATAATTACTGCATTTAATATTTTAGAGACTGTGTTCTATCTGCTAGTCCTCGGTAATCCCCTTCCTTTAGTGTTTACTGCTTTAGCCAGCCAACCTTGCATAAGCATGAGAACATTTTCTGTTATCTTCTCAACAAGACATAGGAAGACCTCGGGGTTAAAGCTACATATTAGCTTTTAAGTCTTTATTCTAATCCAAGTGATTATAATCATTACAGTTCACATTTGAAAGCTCATTCAAAACACAATTTTTAATTATATTTGTTTCATAACTGAACTATGTATGACATTTTGAGATAAAAAACCCAGTGCAGGTTGCAGGAGCAAGTCTGTGGAGGGGAAGAGTCTTAAGGATAAGATGGGGCTTTTTTCAGGAAACATTTTATAAACATATTCTGTAGTGCCATATTTATTTCAAAAGTTATTGTAGACAAATTGTTAGTTTACCATAACAAATATAACTTCATAAAAATGCTTTGAGACACAAGTGCTTTTTCAGCACAAGTTAGTTAACCTCTGTGAACACAAAACCTGAAGGATTTAATGAGAATGACAGAGTTTACCAATAGCACGATTCTTAGGAGAATTATTAAATGTCATTTTGGTGCAATGCTCCACCATTCATTAATATTCACAAACTTATCTTTGCGCAAGACGTGCAGAATTCATAGAAAATTACAGAACTAAGATGAGAGAAAAAAAAGACAGCAGATGACACCTGACAGATGGCACTATGATCTAACAACTGGCAAATAAACTTGGTGATACCAGAATCTCTAACCTTTTAGACACAGTTCCCCTGTTATTCCCTTGAATCCCATAGCTGGAGTCTCACGTCGTACTACCAAATGATCCCATGTCAAGTCCGCAAGAACTACTATGAACTTTTATCACAACTAATGCTTATACCATCCAAGAATTAAGAAGGAGAAAATATAATCCATAGATCAGTAGCACACAAGAGCGTGAGTAAGATGTGAGCACAGTTCTGTAGCAATAAATTCTTTGTGGTGGACAGTCCACATGTTTATCACGCTCTGGCTGACTGAAGGACTTGTAGAGCACAAAGCGAAGAATTTCTGCCTTACCAAAAGAACTCAACAATCGTACTAACTCTACCCTTCACCAACTCTTGGGTAGGTACAGATTAATCTGCCACAGACCTTTTTTTCTCCTCAACCTCACTCTGGCCGAGGAGAATGGAGGCAGGAGGTGAATGCACATGTGGACTATCCATCTCAAAGAACTTCAGTTACTAGTCAATAAGCTGTTCAGTCGTCTTCAAGTGTCAGTCCACATGTGCCTTCACACAGTGGGGTGACTGAACTGTACTCGATACTTTCACATTTACCTGGAGCTGGGTCTCAGAATCTTTCATGCAAAGAACATCTCAGCACAATTCTGCTGAATGCAGCACCAATCCTGGATGCTTCTATAATGGCATATTGTCTGGTGAAAGGGTGAAAGAAGTTCCAGGTGGCTGCTTTGAGTATACCCAGAATATAAACACCTTTTCAAAAGAGTGAGGCTGCTGGTATCATTCGACTTCTGGCAGCGGATGGTCTGAATAATGAAAATGGTTCCATGCTGGCTGTTTGAATTCTAACCTGCCTATTATCCACCTGGAGAATCTCTGAATAGTGATGATAGAGATCCTTGAATCTCTTTTCCATGGGACATTCTTCAGAAGTCTGCCTACTGCGTTTAAACTTATGAAAAATTCAAGAACTTAATTCTTGACATCGAAGTTTAAATCTCTTAAGAATCACATAAAAAAAGAAGTAGCATCAGCCTGGCTTTTTGTAGGGTTATCTCAGATCCCTTTCCTTTAGACAGTTCTTCCATTCACCCTGAGTGCCAGCCGAGGAGATACCAATGACAGCTTTGAAGGATTTCTTTCTGATTTGGTATCGAGACTAGTTGTTCCCACTATCTGAGGTCAATGGAAACCGGCTGAGCAATGCTCCACAGCAAAGAACGTTACCAACATGCTCATGAGGGACGTCTGAAATATTATTTAAGAAGACTGGTACTTTGTTATCCTCATGACCCGATGGCACCATGTCTGGGTGATCTCTTAAGTCTAAAATGTCCACGATGATAGGCAGAAAACTTAAAATTTGATAGACATCCTTTACAAGACACAGGAGACAGGTTTAGGTGGAAAAAGAAGAAAAATCACATGAACAAGCAAGTAGATTACAGCTCCTGAGCACACTTTCAAGAGATAATACTGTTGAGGAACCAGAATTTGAATAAGTTGCAGGCCCAGTTGTGTGATTGTTGTGGGTCCTGTTGGATGAAGACATATGCAAGGAAGAGAAGCAAGACACAGTGAGATATGCATAACCTGGGGAAGGATCACTCATTTTGTCACTGAACTGCTCTGAGGGAGTGGAAGGCTGCCTAGGAATTCTTCAAATGAATGTAGATCAATTCATGACACAATACCAAACAGATTCAGGAAAGAGTTTCTCTCAGAAAATTTCTCAGATGGCAGCCATGAGTAGTCCATCAACTCCAGATGTCCACTTAGGGGGCCCACAAATGACATCCAAAGACCCTGCTGACAATGCAGTTTTGGCAAATAAATTCTCTTCAGAGCCACCAGTCAAGAACGAGAGAAAAATATATTCCTCAGTTCATCAGGAACTCATTCCCACTTCCAGGCTAGTCCTCCAGACCAAAAAGACTAGCATTGTGGGAACAAGCACAACCCCAAATGACAATGCTGATGTTCCATTAGGGGAGAGAGAGAAATTTTCTCCAGAAACAGCTTAAGTGGGATATCAGCATTACAACGGTTCCCAAGAAGAGATTCTCTTCTATTTGGTGACATCTATTGCATGGAATCTGGTAACTAAAGCCAGGTTTCCCAAGATTCATGGTCAGAGATATGCTAAAAATCCAGAGCAATGACAGTGTTAGTCACTCAAGCAGGTGACAAATCAAGTGACCAGAAAATATTTCTGGTGTGAAAAGATTTTATATGTGCACACATACACAAATCTGTATCTATTCTACGTATGTAGCTCCTGCAGGACAGTTCAAGACAGATTTTACTATTTTCTATCACAGTCCTGTCTGAACATCTTGTAGTAATGCAGTAATACCCAGCAGCATCAAAGAAATCAGTGACAGGCATGCTCTTCTCATCAGTGCTTCAAACAACTGGGTATCCATCCTCCACTCTTTTTGAGCTCCTTAGTGCATGAATACTTACAGACATACATTCATCTGAAAACTGAGCTGTGCCCAAGGGAGTCGGGAGTAAGGCAATTACTTAATGACACGGCACTCAGAGGAGAGTCTCCCCAACATCTCAGGCAGTCAGTACTTCCCAATCATATTAGGTGTAATCCATGTAACAATCCATTCCCAAAACTAGGGGAGCAAGAAATAGTCCAGTTCAGACAAGCCTGCATTTGCTTGGCTGTAATCAGAACAAAGGAGCTGCACTACGTGGTTAGAGAAAATGAACTTGTCTCTCACACCATGTCCTAAGTTTGTGCAATTTGAAAAAAGAAGAATTCAAAAGGATCAGTCTCTGAGATGAAACAGACACCTAGTTGTGCTTCCTACAGGAGACGCAAAGAGGTAAACTGACCTTCAGGAGTCAACAGAGGCTTTCAAGAAGAGACAATCACTGACCTAAAATTCAGTAGATATCTGGTTATAATGAAGATTCTGAACAGGTTATAATTACTCTGAATAGGTCATAATTCAGACTACCAAGACTGAAATAAAATAAAACAAACATGAAGAAACAAATGAAAAAAATACAGCCAACAAAAGCTTAAGAGTACAACATTAGGAGCAACACCTCCAGTCTCAACCATGTGTTTCATCTCCAGCAGATAAATGTTTACACTAACCATTACTCAAAGACTGAATCGGTCAAATCTGCTATATGGTAACATCCCAGTGTCACATCCTGACTACTTCAATACTTGGGAACTTCTGAAAGAGCAAATGGTAAAGGCAACATGAAGAACCAACCCAGAATCCTGTAAGCAAAGTTTACAAATATCCCAAAGAATGGAATTAAGGTTGAAGACTGCTGAGAGACAGCTGTCCACAGAAAGAGGGTAAGCAGTAGCCAGTGGGAGTACCGGATTACAGGCAAGAAAGCCAGCGCTCTGGGCAATGGGAGTTTGTTATTACTGAAATATCCTTCAAATTAGGAAGATGACACTAAACAATACAATAATACAAAAAAAAAAGGGTATGTAGTATGACAATCTTGCCAGTGATACAAGGGGGGAGAAAACTCCAACCCTATCCATAGCATGGCACCCTACCCCTAATCCAATGGTTCATGTTGGCTGAATGGATAAGAACATAGTGTAACACTGAAAATGATGGAAGGCTGACTGACAATCTCCTGGCTGGAAAGATCACCTAACCTACCAACCTGGACCCCAAAGTTGAACAGAATGAGGTTACAACTAGAAAATACCTTGAAACCACTGACAACTCCTCTTTTTCAAAGTTCATCTTCACACACAAACATGAAGGCTCCTTCATGCGTCCCTCTCTCAGAAAAGTAAGGCAGCAAGATTTAATCATTTTTGAGAAAAAAGACAATTCTTCAGTGTCCCAGCATCTTCTAGTCTTCTGCACAAGTGCCCTGGGTAACTACAACCTGAGGTCAGCACTCATCCCAGTGACATTACCAAGGAAGCCCTAGGAGTCTAACTTCTTGAAACAGAGTTAAACTTATATCCAGGATCAGTGTCAAACACAAAAATTACGCGTACGGATGTCAGTAATGGTTTGCACACTGACACTGTGACCTGGATTGGGAAACAAATGAAGCTTCTGAATACAAAAAAGTCAGACAAACTCTTAAGCACTGAGCACCCTGATATTAATGGCTTTGTTCCCCATTTTCCAGTAAACAGAGCCCAGAGTGGAGAAGCAGAGGGGTGGCTTTAGAATTCTCCTCCTGAGTTATCACCCGTGGCAGCGTTTGCATTCCCTACTTTGCAAAAGGGGTACCTCTTAATTTTGATGGCGTTTTATCACGACATGTAACCTTGTGCTAATTAGCTAAGTAGTGTTTTCTGCCAGCAAGACAAGTAATAACTGTAACAGTCAGTCCAAGGCAGAAGCATCCTTAAGTAAACATTCAGGAGTAAAAGGAACCCTGAAATGTCTGTAAAAAACTTTGCAGAAAAACACTGATAAAATGAATAGTCATCAAAACCTTGAATATAAGACAAGTAAAATATTAAACAAACACCTCTCTTGGAAGTACCTCACAGCTAAGAGGACTAGAAGACGCTGGATGCAAAGCTAAGATGAGAGTACTCTGGGGGACTCTGAGAACTGCACACCAATCCAACAGCTGTATCAGAAGCACAATAAATTATTATAAGAAGTAGCAAAATGCAATTCTTCTGGAAGAGCAAGCACGACTTTTGTAAATTAAAAAAAAATTTTAAATCACATTTACTGGACTTATCTGACAGAGTTATGATAATAAGAATAAGGGAGAAGTCCCTCAAAACTCCTAAAGATACCAACCTACCTTGGTAGTAAAAATAAAATCCTTATATAGGTAAATTATCAGCTAAAAGAAAAAAGGAAAAAAGAAAACAAACTCTCAGCACGTTCCCTGAGGATCTGTACCAGGTCCTCTGCTGTCCAGCATTTTTATAAATATTTGCAAAAGGGGGTAGAGAACGAGGTGACAAAACATGCTGATAAAAGCAAGACAGTAAAAACATGCCAACTGTAGAAAGCTGAAGAGGACTGCACTCCATAACGCAGCATAACAGACAAAACTAAAACATTGATAACGACCCCAAAGTGCTTTTTCATGGAGCAAAACTGCAATCATAACCGTACATGCAGAAAACCAGGCTGTGTGTTAGGGGAAAATCCTAACACTGAAATCACAAAATCACAGAACGATCAGAGTTGGAAGGGATCTCTGGAGATCACCTAGTCCAACCCCCCTGCCAAGGCAGGTTCCCGTGTTTGCGGCGCTCCCCATCGCTGACGTTCCCCAGGTCCGTTTAAGTCTCCCATGGTTGCTCCTGGCAATGCCCACGCTGTGTCAGCCTCGCTCACGAGAGTTGCCGCCTCTGGACAGGTCTCTCAGCTCTCCCTCGGTGTTCCGGGGCTCTGGGAACCTCCTTGTCCGCCTCAATCTAGTGCTCAGCCGCCAAACTTACCATTGCGGCTGCTGGGCTTGTCATCGACTGAGTCAACAGGAGGTACTACCCCTCAAGAAGAATTTGGGACTAAACCAGACAGGTTTTAGAAAACTCTGGTTCAGTGCTCAGTCAAGAAGCAAGTCTCATACTAGGAAATGCTACAAAAGGAATGCACAATGCAGTGGTAAGTCAGTACATCTACATGCTGACTGCTGAATAAACCTTTGGTAACCCCATATGGCGGGCAGGACAGTAAAGCTAGAAGACGGTATGGAATAAAGACCCTACAAAAGACAGAAGATATGACAGCAGTCTAACAGATCATGTCTTACTGAAAAGATGCATTCATTAAAAGATGGAAGAATAGTTTACTTTTTGTAAATAGATAATATCACACAAAATAATCAGGCATCGGGCTAAAAGGAGGCAGACATTAAGAACTACCTGACATGACCGTCTAAGTCTGCCACAGATGCTTAGTTGTGACAGTTCATACAGACTTCTAAAACCAGTTAGGCAAAGAATCAAAAAAATCAGCTAAGCCTTATTAATACAAGGATACCACTTCTGAATCGCAAATCATTAACAACGGACACAATACGTAGGAAAATACCACTGTATGCCTTTGCTGATCATACAGTCTTCTCTATGCAACTGCTGTTAAAAAGCGTATTTTAAATTTTTTGGGTTAGGTCAAATAGTATTTGTCTATCAGTACTGAACTTACGCCATCGCAAAATAGCCTGTATACAATCTCCCTTCACATGGCTTATGAAGAAAACAGGAAGAGATCTCCAGCTATGATTACACTTCATGCAAAATACCAACATTAAATTATTTCTATCTTCCTAGGAACATATTGTCTTAATAATTCAGATAATTTTACAAGTATATTAATTTATACAGCTTATAAATTATCATATAAACTATATGCAACAAAATACTTCCACATATCATAATCATACTTCAATATATTATAAAAATTAGGCGTATTTTATACCAATCACAATTTTGCATTTTACCTTGATCTGGATCCAACTGCTCCTGCGACAGAATACCACACAACACTGGGTTCTTCCACACTCCCTTCTCTTGTGTAAGCGTAGTTAAAATATGCAGTTCCCCGCTGCCATTCTCCATCAAGTTTTTATGAGCCACCTGAAAGATGTATTTTACAAAACAAAGTATTGTTGAGAAAAAATTAAGAACGTATGTCCTTTATACTCCCTTATACCTTATGACAAACAAACCCCCTTACCAGATAAACAGTTAAACATATAACAAAACAAGCTCAATCTCAGCCAACATAGGTTTTACTTCTGCCCCCGTTGCCCAAGATTTAGGCAGAGAAACAAAAAACACCATGTGCTCCAAACGTGTCTTGAGATTCATTAACAACGCTATTTCTTAGTTTTCTGAAACTAGATTTTGAAATAGGGTTCCCTTTTAAAAATAGATGAGCAAGTTCTCTGGTCCACATATCGGTCTGAAACCAGCTGCCTAAACTCTTATTTTTTTGGGAGTCTTCAGCAGCTCAGTTTTGATGCACTGGAGACACTGAGAAAATGTGATTTAAGCTGTAAGTCCTCACTGCATGGTTCTATGGAAATATGACGAAGGCAGGCTAGAGTCTTAAAATCAATTAAATTAGTTTCTACTGCATTTAGATACTATGATAGATTCTGGAAACAAAGGGATGCCTGGGGGCAAATTAAACACCTTGAAAAATCTGTGGCTTGAATACCAATGTGCAGCTAACACTAGGCCTAAAAAAAAGGGC
Source organism: Eurypyga helias (assembly GCF_000690775.1). Classification (NCBI taxonomy): domain Eukaryota; kingdom Metazoa; phylum Chordata; class Aves; order Eurypygiformes; family Eurypygidae; genus Eurypyga; species Eurypyga helias. The sequence goes on from NW_010253446.1 coordinate 26,422, forward strand.
TCACCTCTATCTCCTCACTTTTCTTTTACTTTTCCACACTCTCTGAAGGCTGTGGAGCCTCTCAGAAGAAAACACACCTCTTCAGAGCTGAGTTACATCAGGCAGTTGCTAGCCAAAATTCACTCTAAAAATCAGCCTGGCATCTTCCTACATTATTTAGGCTAAGAATTCTGAAGTAACACTTTTCCTTCCTTCTCCCTATCTTCCACTTTTCTTTTTTTTCTTCAAACTGTAGGCAGGACCTCCCACTACATATTTCTGACAAATACTGAGGAGCAGAACTTGTTTCAACACCCTCCTTTAAAGCAGAGCTTTAATCTTTAACCTACTAGTGCCCTGTGGGAGATCTAACAATCCTACAGTATTGACAGATCTTTCACTTGTAATAAATCTCAAATGTACAACCATAAAAAGTGAAGAATGACTTATACGACATTATTTCATTTCTAAGTGTTAATAGACAAATATCTTTTAAAACATGAGCTTTCTTTCAAGTATCTAAACATACCTTTTCTCGAAAGCTGCTACATGAAGTATGACAGACAAGTGATATGTCTGACAGCAATTACTGCAGAGTACATAGAATTTCCAGCTAAGCGGTTGATCTTTATCAGCCACCAGCAAACAGGTCTACAGACAAGCTGTATACTTAATATCCAGCAGTGAGGCTCTGGAACAGGTTGCCCAGAGAAGCTGTGGATGCCCCATCCCTGGAAGTGCTCAAGGCCAGGCTGGATGAGGTTGGAGCAACCTGGTCTAGTGGAAGGTGTCCCTGCCCATGGCAGGGGGGTTGGAACTAGATGGTCTTTAAGGTCCCTTTCAACCTAAACCATTCTGTGATTCTATCCCTAAGTTTCCAAATAATTCTTAAAAGCTACTAAGTCTTCATTTCATGAATCAAACTCACCTGTACAAAAGCCTGAAATTCTTCCCATTTATTTTCAGGTAAATCAAGTGGCAGACACAGTAGAAGTTCAATACAGCTTCTGGAAGGCAAACAAAATTTTTGGCTTTTAAAACGTATAATCAACAATTCTTAATTCTGAGTGTCCAAACATTTATTTGTTTAAAATGCCACAGCCATAAAAGTCTGTTTTATTTAAACATGTAAAGAAAAGGTGGTTATAGACACTCTTGCAAAAGCTGTAAAAGCAAACCCTCTAAAAACCAGTAATAATAATAATAATAATCATCATCATAGGTTTGTCAGTGAAGGCAAACCCTGTATCACTGTGTGTAAACTGATGCACTTTCAGATTGCATGCAGATCAATTAGCAGAGTATTTCAAGCCAGGGATGTTGGCTTGTCCTAGATCAGACGTCCTTCTCAAGACTACTCCATTTCCAACAAGCAAAGATACTCTCACACACAGCATTCGCCATAAGGAAGATGCTTCCCAACCTATTTAGAATTTCTATAGATCATGGAAAGGATTGGGAAACCTTTTAGGCAGTGAAAAGTTAATTCCATACAGATTTTTTAGTAACTAAAAAACCCATACTCACAGTGCTAAACGTTCAAGGACAAAGGCTACATTTTCACACTCAGAGGTAAGATAAGGTCGTGCTTTAACATAACTTCGGATAGCCACTGTATACACCTCTAGCAGGGGCAGAGGGTCTTCTGATGTTTTCCACTTCTCTGCATATTCCAGCAAAGTCTGTTTAGAAAGAGGAAAAAACAACCCCAAAATTCAGAAACACATGTTAAGTTTTTAGTTTTACACTCCTCACTAGTAGGCTACTTTTCTTAATTATTACCTCTATCTCCTTAATATGAATTACAGGTTGTCAAAACATGCCTTTTTCCCCTTAAAATTTACTGCATCATTAACAACTGGAATTTAACACCATACAAAACCCATTCTCTTATCATATAAAAATGTTATGACTGACCCTTTCCCCCCTATGGCATCACCATAAAACTCAGCTTACATCCATATTTTCCAAATACAAAAGCCTGAAGAGCATATCTGGGAACATATATACTTGGGGTTTTTTTTTCAGAAATTCCTAATTAAGGGACTGAAATCCCATTTTTTAGACATTCACCTCTACAGTTCAGCACCTAATGCAAGTAAATTTGAAAATGTTAGCATTTATTTTCACTTGTCTACTTTCAGGAACAGTTTTACATTTCCTCTCTCCTGCCACCTTGCTGATACAGCTATCTTCAGGACATCGCCTTTGATATGGTCCTGAAAGCAGTAAGCACTATGCATCTTAAAGGCAGCATATATACACCCAAAACTCATTACTCAAAAGTTGTTTTTCTATGTTGCCATATGAATACCTACAAACAATTGTTTAGAAATAAAACTCGTGTGTGTGTTGGAATAACTACCACCCCTCAAACTGCAAAAGGCTTCTGTTCATTTCCATCATGTATGGGGAACTCAGACTCCAGCACTCATTAAGGTGGAGTAGGTAGTAAGGTTCTCCTGACAGCACTGAAACCGTGCTCCCCCTGGACCTCTGCTCTCAAGCCTGGGGCAGCTTAACAGACTGCAAATTAATTCCTATACCACAGCGGGCTGCAGCCTGTCACATTAAGATGATCAATTTTGCTGTTTGCTTCTTGGGGGGCATAGCAGGCAGAAAGCTCAAAGCAACAGACAGCAATTTAGGTTGTCTGACACCCTGCTCAAAGCAGGGCCATTACATGTTTGATATCCAAAGAGCAGGGGCTGTTGAGGTCCCTCTCAACAGTCTCCCTGACCTCCCGTGTATTGATTGCTCCCATCAATTCTGTATCATCTGCAAACGTGCTGAGGATGTGTTGTCCCCTCATCCAGTTCACTAATACAGAAGCTGGACAGCATTTCCTCCAGCATCAAGCCTTGACAGGATGCCACAAGTAGCCAGCTGCCTCAGTACTTTGTACTCCTAAGCACAAGTCTTTGAGACCCGCAGTTCAGCCACCTCGTTATACTGCCTGCCTCAGTGAACTATTTCATGGATTTGTTTATAAGGGTACTATGGGAGATGAAGTCCAAGGCCTCACTGATGTCAGACAGAAAAACATCTGCTGATACCCCCTCACCTGCAGAATCCACAATTTCATCACAGATGGGAATCAGGTTTGGCAGTGTGAAAGCATTTTACATAGCTCATACTGTCAAGGCCATTTAGCAAAAGTCACAATTCTCCTTTTTATTAACATCAGCTGTAATTAAACCGATTTTGACAGTACTGGTTCAATATTGACAAGGCTTGTTCTGGTGAGAAAAATCACAGCCCTCTGGACAATAAAGCTCTTCTGCTACAGAATCTCCCCCATACTTGAACAAAATACCAGAACAAAGTGATTCTTGATGCATTTTAAAATGCATTAAAACAGAGTGCACTAACTAATTTTTAATATGCAAAGATAACGATCTTAATGAACTTGCTATGTCTGGGATAGAATGCAAACCATATGATAAAATCAGACTTTGAAAAGTTCTCTCTGGCTTTATGTATTAGAAAGTAAGAAAAGCAAATAAGTTCTTCAAGGAAAAGCAAGTCAGTCACATTAAAAGACAAGAGAAAACAAACCTAGGTTTAATCCTGTCTTCAACTCTATTCAGTTTAGTGTTAACTTAAATTCAGTATTGCCCTGTCTATGTTAGGTATCTGTACAGAGTCAGCTAGTGGTACTATTAAGAACATAGTTAAAATTCTTGTATTTGGCAGCATCCAAAATAAACCCTCTCAGTAAAAAAAAAAAGGCAACTGTATTAAACTGAATCAGGAAACTGTTTAATGTGGCTATCTGCAGTCCCAATACCATCGACAGGTTATAGCACAGATAAAAGTCGGAACAAAGGTATCCCAATCAAACACATAACAAGTAAGGACTATGCAGTTTTTGGCAAACTGTCACATAAAACTCTATTTCGGTTTTAAAGGAGGTCTCAATGCACAGTCACTTTAAAAGAAGTTACATATTCTACCTTCCTGTTGCTGCAGAGGATGCTTCTGCAGCATCTAGTGCTCCCCACTGGAACCTTGAGCTTGATTGGAATAGTGCCTGTTTTACTGTAATACCCAATATGATGCTCTCCTAACAGCAGCAAAAAAGCACCACAGATCACGGCAGAGAAATCAAGAAGCAGGAAAGAAGCAACAAAGGAGGACTGGATAAACAAGCTAACAATGTTAGCAAACATCTATTTTGGTACCATTTGGCAATTTAGATCAATGCACTAGAATAATCAGATCAGAACAAAGGAGTCTGCTTCAAAGAATCTTGAAAGCAGCTCCAGTAAAAAGTCTCCCTCCACCCAAGTACTGCCAGATGTACTATGATTTCAGTTATTGTTTTGTCACAGATGACGTGGTTAAGGATGCTAGCAGTAAACCAGCAAAACTGAAGAAAAAACAGCCTAAACAAAAAAACCTGAATGGCAGCTAACATCAGACCAAGGCAGTAACAGGTTGCATAAACTACCATTTGGTTTTCTCCAGCCAGTTGTCTGAACTTGGTAGAACCAGACTGGCCACCGTAACACACAGAATCACAGAACAGTTTAGGTTCTAAGGGACCTTACAGACCATCTAGTTCCAATCCCTTTGCTAGGGGCAGGGACCCCTTCCACTAGACCAGGTTGCTCAAAGCCTCATCCAGCCTGGCCTTGAACACTTCCAGGGATGGGGCATCCACAGCTTCTCTGGGCAACCTGTGCCAGTGCCTCACAACCCTCTCCATGAAGAATTTCTTCCTGATATCTAATCTAAACCTCCCCGCTTTCCATTTAAACCCGTTACTCCCTGTCCTGTCACTACAGGCCCTTGTAGAAATCTGCCAAATCGCATCTGCCAGAGACCCAAGTTTACATTTAGGAAGTTGATAGATGAAGTCAAAAATCCTGTTTAACCCTAGAATCACTAGGTTTACCTGTTAAAGACTTGATGTAAATCTCATTTTGACTGTGGCCCATCTACGTTTACTAGCGTCCCCTTCCGAAGACCACAGCAAGCAACTAGATTAATGCAAGCATTGGCATGAGATGGTCATTTCTAAGTTAGCTACGAAGCCAGGACAACATATCCTGAAAGTCCTGAAGTGTTAAGTTGAGCAGAAGAACGAAGAGAAAGGGGTGGGGAAAGGGAAGCAAGCGGGGAGATGTAACTAATTAATTGGTCATGTGAGAAGCGTGAGTGAAGAATTATCAAGAGGATTCTCACCAGCTTTTGCAGACAGCAACACCTAGAATCTAAAGAAACCAAGGGCTTCATTACAGAAACACTGATTCATAAATCAAGCCATGCCAAGTGACTACAGAGACTTCTGATAACCAGAGGAGAAGACCTCAGGTTTCATGGGGCAGGAAAGACAGACCTCATAGGTAGTTAGCACACTAAAAAATCTCCTGCTAGGCAGTATCACCATCCGATCTGCACGAGGGAGGATACTGAAGACCGCAAGCCCATTATGACTGAAGCCAGCTGGAACTCTCCCTGATAATTAGGAACTTTACAGAAATACTATGCAGTCATTAATCCGAGAAAACTGGACTGGTGAAGAACTACAAAAGCACTTGCAGAACCTATGAAAGTCCAACCAACACTACCCTGATACACATCCAGATGAATAAGGACAAATTGAAGAAAATAATATTTAATTTTGAAAATATGAGGTTTAATAGTCGTTAACCAAACCAAAAGTAGATATAATGAACACACTGGCAAATTCTCAGAATCCACCACCTAACGAAAAAATATTTGGTATGTTGGGGAACTCTTACTACTGTCCTTTAAAAGCAGCGTGTACAAATGCAAACATACTATATACAGCAAGCCACTATAAGCCAATGGCACTAATTTCAGCACTGAATAGTGCTATTTTTATCTTGTATATATAGCTCTGCCACTTCCAAGCCATTATATGAACTATATTAAACACTTACGCCCACCACGCCCTTCAAAAGTATTTGTCAGTATGACAGATCTCCTTGTCTGGATGTCCCCAGACTATACACCACTGCCACTGTACAAAGAAAATCAAATTGCTTAATGAATCACTGTTGTGCTCCGCTTACAACCATAAAAAGAAAGAATTTTACCCCCAGCCCTGGGCCTCATTAAGTTATTTATCTCCCTAGTCAGGACATGCTTGTTAATCAAGCCAAGTACTGTTATTCAGAGCACAGCAGCAAGTTTTGTTCCTCTGTGAGACCAAAACAGCATTTTATTTCAGCTGCAGCAGCTTACATGGTCAAAAAAGCTCAAATAATGGTCTCACCTCAAATTGTACAATAAAAATCAGTAAGTAGTATACCTGTGATTCCAACTGTGGAAAATATGTAGCCATGGGTAATATTCACACGATGCATTTTAACCTTTTCAATCTCTGTAAGCACACTTACATGAAAGGGGCAGTAGCAAGGCACCCACCAGAGGATGCTTTTCAACTTTCAGAAGTTACACTGAGCAACCTTCTTTGCTGAAACTAGCCCTACAATACCAAACCTATCTTAAAATGTTTCATACTAAAAGAAGGAATTATTTAGTAATAAGCAGAGTTTCACAGGTACAGTCCACATCTACATGTTTCTTCAGCTCTTAAGGTCAGAGTCTCACCCCTGCAGGTATCCGGGTAAGGGCAAACTTATTTAAATACGTCAGAACATGCCCGGGACTGCCACTTCCATTCCCAAGGGAGTAAGAGGCAGGGAAAGTGACAGACAGCTGTCACACAGGTAAAGCTGCATCTCTCAAAGCACTCCAGTAACTAGGAAAACCTCTACTTCCATGACTTTCCTCAGGCACATCCACACCAGAGAATAGTCTGAGCCACAAGTTTAATAAAAATCAAGTTGCCTGGACATGAGCCTTTAGGAGCTGCACACACAGCGTGGCTGCAAGAACGCCTCCACGGAGCCAGCTACCTCTGCTGCTGCGGAAGTTAGGCGATGACCGAGCTCCATGTGAACAGCCAGGTTTAGGAATGACAGTACTTCTCAGTGAGATCGCTCTGCCACTTCATGCTCACATGGAGCACATCCCCACAAAGGCAGAGCTCCCCTTCAGTCGGCACGACCCCACTACGCACTCCTCCAGTGACCGTCCAGAACCAACTGATCTAGGAGGTAAACTGTTTTCACAGGAACCATCAAAGGGTCTGGTTCAATAAAACAGGGCAAGCTTTGCTCAAAGGTGATCAAGGATGGCTACAATTCTGTTAGCACCAACAGAAATTTCAAAAGAAAGCGAAGGCTACAGTCCGGAAAGGGGATAACATAAGAAAACCGGTGAAGCAGGTCTCCCATATCAACTATGCACATGATTCAAGAACCTTTTCCTTGGTTTAAGATTCTCCCCTGTGAAGAAGGCGGGTGCGCTCTCATGACCACAGCCATTTACATCTTCTATGGACAGATGTGCTTAGATAGTTCATGAACAAATAACCTGGGGAACAGTTACAAGAATGCAAACAGAACATGAGGCTTCATAGGGGAGTAGCTATGCCAGTGCTCCTCCTCTCTCAGAGAAAACTGTTGTATTTCCCCCCAGTGTGGCAGAAAGTAGGGTAATTTAAACAACAAAACAATTGTTCACATTTATTGCATGTGTAAACCCACAGGCACCAGAGAATAGGATTATTAACACCCCTACGACAAACTCCGTCAATCCCACGTACTATCTAACTAGCGAAGCTAAATGTTATTATGTAATTACAAAAATAATTATCAAGGAGGGTGTGGCAACTTAAGGTGTTCAGTAACGCATTTTGTTAAGTTTTGATATCGTCTTCATTCCTGTCCAAACACAGTGAAATACCCAGTGCATCAGTGAAGCACCTAGGCCGCGCTCAGAACCTTTCGCTTCAAACTGCCCGGAATCAAAATACATCTGTAACTTTTAAATAAAAACATGCTGCCATTTTTCCACCTGTCAATGTGATCGGCAAGTAGTTGGGTCTGGGACTAGATCTTCCAGCTCTGATAAACACCAGCACCACAAAAGTTAAAGACATTTTCATTATTTACATCACACTGCCAGCAACTGCAAGAACACAAGGCACGTACTGTTTTAAAATTTGACTATTAGTATTTACTCTGTGATGCCTTAACAGTTCACCAAAACTTTTTTCTTGTCTAAATCAAAAGCCATGCAGACTTTTGGTATCTGATGAATTTCCAACTTCACGCAACATCTATTATCACAGCGCTTATATTTTATAATAAAACATGCTTGAAAAATTAGGAGCTTGTGAAAATATTTATTTTGTCACTGCTTTTATTTTCTTGAAGATCTAGACTTGAAACAGAGCCTTGAAATCGATGCTGGAGCCTGCTTCATGGGCCGATAGCCCACAGAAGTCCTAGCTATCATTTAAAATAAAAGCATTTGTAGCTCTTAGGTTGGTTTTGTTGTTTGGTTGGTTTTTTTTTCTTTCTGATGTTAGCTGATGTAATGATATCCAACCCTTCAAATGGTGTATGAAGAACCACCCCTCCTCACAAGACACCAGTTCTGACTGAGATCTTTCAGACAGTATGAATTCATTGCCCCTCTCTTATTCTGAGGTGCTGTGATGACTTCAAGCAGAAAACCTGAGAAGTAGTTGAAAGAAGGAGCGCAGCAGACAGATCATTTAAATCAGTAATTCTAATTTCTTGTGTAGGCAAATATCACAGTCTTTATTGCTTACAGTTTGCAACACTGGCGGAAAAAACCCCAAGACGATTGCAGGCTCCCACAACAGAACAAGATACACAGGATAAGGATGACCTCAACTCACTGTCCTGCCTTGCTCTCTCCTCCTATTTAAGGGTATGGTTAACATCTTCATTCTTTTCTTTTTCCACAAGCAACTCTACTGTAGAAAGAACATCTTTGCATAGATTTACACAAACTGAGAAGGAACAGCTTTTTCACTATCTCTCTACAGTGCAAGTTTCTAATATGCTTTAAAGAACAAGGACTGAAAGCAAAGTGAAAAGGATTTTACCCAGTGCTTCAAATGAGGAAAACTGCTTATACCGCTCCCATGGGTTCCAGCAGTCCAAAATGCTGAATTACACCTTCATCGATAAAAAGTCTAAATCAAACTCCCATAAGGATGTAGTATTTCCTTTTCTTTTTTCAGCATTATTGATGCTACTGACAGTTTTAAGTAGTTAGTATTCTGTGCTTACTACTAGCTTCACTTGTACTCTGCACAGTTATTTTCCTAACGTTTGTTCTTTATCATCTTTTAACTAACATTTATGGAGTAAGGGCTATTAGGACCTTGAGAAAATCCTTGACCAGAGCTAACCCTTAACCAGCAAGAAACAAGTTTAAACTCCTATCAGCTCCCCAGATACATTCAGCATGTAGACTCAGGTGCTTGTGCCAGCAGAAAGCCAAGAAAGCAGAATTACTTCTTTTCAGGAAAACACTGTCTTAAGACTCAGACTACTGCATCAAATCAGTAGGAGGACATGAAGAGATTTATCTGATTTCCCTTGTCCTGTCCCTACAGGCCTCTGTAGAAAGTCCACCCAACCCCCAGCTTCCTTGTAGCCCCTTCAGGTACTGGAAGGTGCTATAAGGTCTCCCCGGAGCCTTCTCTTCTCCACGCTGAACAAGCCCAACTCCCTCAGCCTGTCCCCATAGCAGAGCTGCTCCAACCCTCTGAGCATCTTCGTGGCCTCCTCTGGACTCGCTCCAACCAGTCTATATCCTTCTGATGTTGAGGGCTCCACAGCTGGACGCAGCACTCCAGGTGGGGTCTCACCAGAGCAGAGTACAGGGGCAGAATCACCTCCCTCGACCTGCTGGCCACACTTCTCTGGATACAGCCCAGGATACGGTTGGTCTATCTTTCATCTGAGAATAAGGAAAATCCTGTGCTAACTTACATAGTTCTCACTTGATTATTCTGTTATTTCTTCTGAGCTAGTCACACAACTCTTCATCCTTTTAGGGACTCACGTAGCACGGACAACTTCAGCCAAAGCTCTATATGGCTTCAGATACTGACTCCTAGTGTTCATTCTCTCCTAACAGCTGGACAGATGCATTTGTTGCTTTGTAAACAATTTTAATTCAGAGTTAAGTTTTAGGATTTCTTTAGTATAAAGACAAGTCTTTTATAATTCTCTACTATCTTTTGGGTTGAATATAGCAGTTATCTTAAGAGTTTTTATTTGAGCTGATAGCAATGGTGATGCTCCTTTCTCAGTCTCCTACATATGCTAAAGAACAGAATTTAGTAGGACTCCTTTTGTCTTCTGTGATTCAAAATGATGGAGAATTGATTCTGGTGAACAGATAATTCCTGTTTGATATTTATGTATCTAATACACTGAATGCTGCTTTGATGAATCAATAAAGTACATCCAGTGATCAGACATTAAATCAAATTACGAGTAAGGAGTTCCTCAGTCTTGTGATTGCTACTTGTCTCAGGAGCTTGTGATAATACAGAGTTTTATAACAGAATGAACACAAGGACGAGGACAAGAAGAGATTAAATGTTCAGAATCACAAAAGACATAATCTGAACTTCATTTTTACTTTAATCGTTGGAGGGTAGCTTTTATGAAAAGAATAGCTGGGGTAAAATATAACTTCTGATTATGAATCCACAATAGTGAAGATGATTAAACTTAAATATCCCAATTCTACAGACCTGAAACATGCATCATGTTCTAGTTGAAGCTGGCCTATCAATTGAACTCTGCTTTTGGATACCCAGCCAGACCTCATGAACTGTATCAGTGTGATGGCAGGAGCTCCCAGTTCTGCTTGGGGTTGCTGACATATTCAGGAGAAAGTATAATCTTGTCTCCTGTCCTTCCTCACACATGGACAGGTTGGCAGTACCTTGACACCAGGAGGAGGATGGAGTTTAGGTTGTTAGACTCTGTGTGAATCAGGTAGATTTTGCCTTATTCTTTCACAGGAAATGCAGATCAGATGGAAGCTGAATAGACAAGCTTAAAATGACAATTAAGTAACCTTTCTACTGATGAAGATTATCAATTAAGTTCTCATCAGAATTAAAAAGGTTTGAAGTAGCAGTGGGAGAAGTTATTTTCAGCTGCTAAAGACAACTAATATAAGAAGGTAATGCAGATGAACTACAGAAATATTTCTAAGGCCTCATTTCACTTGACTAAGAGAGCAGGTTCAAGTCACCTATACTGCAGGAAATGCACACATTTTCACATTAGGCACAGTTATTTCTGGCTATCTTCCTATTTTTAATCTGCCCATATGCCAGTCTGATAATTAAAAGAATAGGTAAATTAGATTTCCTGGCAGCAGATGAAAGTTTACTGTAATGACATCCCACCACATTCCTGAAATGCCTGTTTAATAGCCAACTGCTGAATACTGTTTTTAACTAAACAGAGTAAAATATGAAGGTTGGGATGACAACATTAGAGACCTGAATGAAAACCTGAACAGAGAGAAATGTAGCCCAGGACTATGACAAGTTCATCTCGTATGTAAGGATGCAAGAGGGAAATCAGATGCTCCTGAAAAGATCAAAAAGAGCATATTAAATGCAAAATGTTGAAAGATTAAAGGCGAGCCTGAAGAAGGATAATTTCTACTACCATTTATGACAAAGCATGAGGCTTGATGACGTTACTTCCTTTCAATTTAAATAATTTACTTGTTTTAAAACAGTTTATGGATGTAAGCCCAGACTGTCCATTCATTTTCTAGGTTTTCCTAGTTCTTTTTCTAAAACTAGCTGGGTTCTGAATCTTAAGCAAAAGAGTGACTAAAGAGCAAAGGGAAGAATAGCACCAAATTAATTTCTCTTGTTTTGCCTCTTTCAATTTAATAATTAGTAATCTGAGCACATGCAATATGTTCAGCATTCCCAGGTGAAAAACATACAAACTGCTTGCACCTATTGAGTTAATATTTGGGGAGCGAAACATCTCTCTGCCTGTTAACAGAAAGTTCTGTGTTTGGCAATTAACTTTCCAGAGTCAGTCATCTCTCCTCCTTGCTGTTTTTTGTGACATTTTCCTGGAGATGGTAGATGACATAATTACTGTTCAGAGAGTTGTAGCAGCTCCACAGCCTTTACTCTATTTCTGCTTCTGTATACACTGAGGTACTTTTTTTTTTTTTTTTTCCCCTTCCTTTCAAACCTTCCCCAGGGTGTACTCTGCCTTAGAAATGTATTTTTGGATGGCATACTTATATCAGTCTTGGGTTTGCATCTGTAAATTGGGGGCAGTGGTACTTACTTGCTAAGTAAAGTTACATGCATTAGAGGGCACACCTGGACTTTGTTGCTGTTGTTACTTCATCCGCCCAGTGAAGTAGAAATAGTTGGATAAGAGGCATGGTTAACTTTTCAAGCTTGCGTGCTGAAGGCTTGGGGTGCCAGTGTCCTTACAAACTGAATTGTAACAATAATTATAGAAATCTTCAAGAATTTAATTTAAGGGTGAGTTTCTTTATGTTGTTGATTGTTGACGAGTTGGATCAAGTCCAGAGGAGGCTACAAAGATGCTCAGAGGGCTGGAGCAGCTCTGCTATGGGGACAGGCTGAGAGAGTTGGGCTTGTTCAGCCTGGAGAAGAGAAAGCTCCGGGGAGACCTTATAGCACCTTCCAGTACCTGAAGGGGCTACAAGGAGGCTGGGGGGGACTTTTTACAAGGGCCGCTAGTGACAGGACAAGGGGTAACGGGTTTAAATTGAAAGTGGGGAGGTTTAGATTGGACATCAGGAAAAAATTCTTCCTGGGGAAGGTGGTGAGGCACGGGAACAGGTTGCCCAGAGAAGTTGTGGATGCCCCATCCCTGGAAGTGTTCAAGGCTGCTTGAACAATTTGGCTTCATACAGGGAATCATAAAGCCAGAAATATTATATACCAGAAAAACTGTAAAACAGTTACAGAAGAGAAGGTGGAGAAGAAATTTTACCAAACTATTCTTACCAAAAACCACAGATACACGTATTTCCAAGTTTTGTCTAATTTCCTATTGGATCAGGCCTATTTTCAGAGAACAATTTTATAAAGCTCCACTGCCTTTTTGATGTTACATATACCTTCCTTCTCAATGTCTTTCTTCTGCCAAGTACTAGGTGTTACTAGATTAACTCTTCCCAAATGAAAGCAGTGCAGTTCATCCTTAAAGATGAAAGATTCCAGAAATAACACCATGGAGTTGTCTTTAATCCACATGTGAAAAAACAAATAGAAAAAAAATATTCCACACCTCAAAACCACCTGCGCACTTCTTAAACATGAGACATTAAGTTCTTCACATACGCAAAAGCACAGACCTAATAAAATGGGGAATACTATTTCAAAACATAGTTTCAACTCTTACCGTTTACCTGTTATTTAAACTTAAATTTACAAGTTGTTGCACATCATTAGAGAAGCTGATGGCATAGGAATGTCATGTTACTTTCCCTAAGGAATTACACACACTCTACTGTAACTGCCCAAAGATGTATATGGAGGCCTTTAAAAACAATGCTTTGGTAGATATAAATCAGTGCCTAGAGCAATGTTTCTTGAAGATATGCTCCACATATACATGAACTTGAAGTAAGTTTATTTGGCTTGTGTGTCAGTTTAGGTAATACATCACAATGAAGAAACAGTATGTGGAAGTCTCCTAATGGTTCCAGTTTGACCCCCAATTTAGGGAAGTTTTACACAGAAACCATGTACAATATGTAGTATGTCTGCATAAAGCTTGGAGTAAAAAAATGTTATGACATTTAAATGGCAGAATAAGTAGAAAAGGCCAGATGAAATTCCCTGATTCTTAGTCACAATGGAAGCAAAGATGCCACAGAAGAGTACTTGGGTTTTTTGCTGCCTTCCCACAAGTTCTGTGGTTTATGAGGTATTCATTCTCAAAAAAAAAAAAAAAAAAACAAAAAAAAAAGCCCAAACCAACAAACAAACACAAAAACAACTGTAGAATACAGAACACGGACTGAACATTCAAACAGATCAAGCTCCCTTATCAAGAAACTGAGATACACAATGGATACAATTTAATAAAATAAGATGCCTTACTGAACATTAACAAATATATATATATATTCCTTGTACAATCCTGACAAATAAGGAAGATGCTTTCCATAGTCAATGTTTCCTGTTTTTCAAATTGTGAAACTTCAACCGTCATAATTTTAGAAAGCAACCTAAACATTACTGATATACATTATTCAAAAGTGGAGAATAAAGTTGGGATTTATGGGAAAATATAAAAGCAGGAATATATATATATGCACGTACAGAAAGTATCTAATATATCTAGTTACCCTAGCACAGATGTGAAGCTACTGTTTACAGCCGACTACTATGGGTAAATTCACATCTACAATAAGGTCTTCAGTTTGTTGGGGTTTTTTCGTGTGTGGGCCTTTTTTTTTTTTTTTAATGTCTGAGCACTGTAAAAAGCAGAATGACTCTCAGTCTTTGAATGGGCAATAAAAATCAAAAATATTATGGAGGAAAACTAACCGTAACCACACTTTTTACCTTCTAAGTATTAACTTTTGGCTAGAAGTGTTCTGGAAGAAGTAGTAGTTTGCTGATAGAAGAAAATCTTTTAAATAACTTCAGTAAGAGCATTAAGTAACTTTAACCCAGCAGAAATTGTGCATCAGGGTAACTATGAAAATAAGTACCTATTTGCTGAACTACAGACTTTTTTCTTTCCCATGGTAACTAAGTGGAGTGCTCAATTTTAGGATCATATGCAGCACCTTAAATAAAAGGAAGAGCTTTTGTAAAGATTCTGAAGTTTTATTAATTTTAATCCCTCCAACTACAGTCATCTTCTTAATTACCTTGATTTGTTACACTGTCAAGAACTATTGCTCTTCTCTGGACTATTTGTATTGGATAAATAGTATATTTTACAGGAAAAGTACTTAAAGCTTAAGTCTTCCATCAATTGTCATCTTCTTACTGAATTCTTACTAGATTGTTACCTTCCCTGCAGGTAGATAGTTCAAAACCACATAAATTCCAAGGTAACAATGCAAAAAGGAAAAGGGGATAAAAAGGAAAAATTTACAACCAAGGACTGCAAAAACTCTGTTCACAAAAGTGAAAACTGGAGAAAGGCTGAAAACGGCCTTGAAAATCCAAGAGGTGCTTCCAACAGAACATGAACACGCTAATTGCTATGCCTACATGGGATAGGCTAAATCACTGCAGTTGCAGTCTTAAATTGCAACAAGAGACTAAAGATCCAGTAAGACTCGGGGAGGGGAGAAAAAGGGGGGGGTGGATGGGTGGGGGGAACCCACCCAAAAACCCCTGTTTGAAGGCAAAGATAACAGAACTAAAATGTATTAACCAGGAAGTTTTTGGGAATTTTTCTTACTGAAAATTTCTGAGAACAGGTTAAACAAGCATTTGTAGCTATGGCTTACCAATAATTAATCCTGCTTTGGAATGATGGTCTAGCTGACTGAGATGTCTTCCAGATGCATGTTCCATATAGGGAAAATACTGCCAAACCCAGCTATCTCACAAAAGGAAGTTTTCAGAACTAAACCACAATGTTTTTATGACTGTTCTTTCCTAACCATCTACCTGTATTTAAGGATTTTTTAAAAGAAAAGAAATAGTATATCAAAAAATAGAGAATAAGAGTTACTCCTTTTTATTTTGATGGCAACTTACAAACACAGAAAGATTTGATTTGTATTACAGCAAATCTCTAACTCAAAACTGTCACCAAAATGAGTTTAAGATTCCCCTCATGCGCCTAATGATAATATTAAAAGGGTGCTATTAAAGACTTGTCTATTTTCATGGGCAGATTATAAAAACCGCACATATCTGAAACTAACTGCACCAGTTCTGGTTGTCCAAGTAACCTAATACATAACTGGGAAATGATTCACATAAACTACAGAAAGCTACATTTTTAAAATCATTACACTTGGTAAGACATGGGCTGAACACAAGCTGAATTAAACTTGCTGCCTGAACACATTAGCTATCTCTCTTTCACTCAAAAAAGAAAATCCTTGTGTATCAATCTTGGTATTTCTTATGCTCAGACATATCTGACTAACATTATAATGACACACACAAAAAAAAAAAAGGATTGACAGCATGGCACAAAGCTTAGACATTAGCATGATTAGAAAAGCAAATCAATAAGATTCTGACTTTCAGAGATAGAGGTAGAAGAAAAATGAAGTGTTTCCATCACATCCACTTACTCTGATACAGGAAAATTTGTATTAATAAAAACTTATTGTACAGAGCTCATAAGTTCCAATGAAGACCAAGTCCAATCGCCATGATGCCATTACTGAGAACAAGGACTAAAAAAAGTTATCCTCATTGGTTAGACTTACCCTAAACAGTGAAGATGGTTTTTTTCTAAACACATAAACATTATCATAGAATCACAGAATGGTTAGGGTTGGAAGGGACCTTAAAGCCTATCTAGTTCCAACCCCCCTGCCATGGGCAGGGACACCTTCCACTAGACCAGGTTGCTCAAAGCCTCATCCAGCCTGGCCTTGAACACTTCCAGGGATGGGGCATCCACAGCTTCTCTGGGCAACCTGTTCCAGTGCCTCACCACCTTCTCCGGGAAGAATTTCTTCCTGATATCCAATCTAAACCTCCTCACTTTCAATTTAAACTCATTACCCCTTGTCCTGTCACTACAGGCCCTTGAAAAAGTGTCGTGTCATGTGTCCTTCCCCCCACCCCCATCCCAGCTTTCCTGTAGTTCCATTGTCGTGTTTGTCCCTTGCCCCCAGCTTCCTTGTAGGCCCCTTCAGGTACTGGAAGGGGCTACAAGGTCTCCCCCGGGCCTTCTCTTCTCCAGGCTGAACACCCCTAACTCTCTCAGCCTTTCATCATGAGAGCTCATGGCAGTTTACAGCAAAGGACAATCACAGCACAGGAAGTGCCACACAGTCAAAGCACAGCACATACCTTCACCAACTAATCTCTGACTACTCCCCAATCTCCAGCTATTAGTCTGCGGAAGCGGGCCCCTTCCTACGTACGAGCTAAGGCATGTTCAGCCTCTTGAAGCATTTAGCCTGCGAGGTACAATCACGCACGTCTCCCTGGTAAAGGGGGCACCTACGGAATGATCATGTCCAGCTTTTCATCCACCAGTACCCCCAAGTCCTTCTCCTCAGGGCTGCTCTCAAGCCATCATATCCAGACATGCACACATACTACTTTTTCTGAAAGCAAGACAATTTCCCTGACTCCTCTCATTTTAACTTAAAAACCCAGGGGATGTCGTCTGACCATTCCTGTGTCCTCCCCCCAGCTCCATAAGATACCATGACTGTTTGACATGGCATGTCTTATAGTGATGAAAGAGCACAAAAATGCCCGAGGCAGCTCAAAGTTTGCATGAGATGACATAGTGATGACAGTTGTTTTGCTTCATGCACTTGGGAATCTGTGTGGTATATTATAGTTTAGCAGATTCCTTGCGATTTCTGGCAGCTGTATGTCCCTTCCTGAATAGCAGATCATCTGGAGGTCACAGGTACAAAAGCAAAAGAAGTTGTGATGGAAATCTTACACTCACGGTAACATATGCAGAAAAAACTAGCAACTGTGAGACCAGGAAGAAACACAGCGTGGTAAAAGCAAACATTCAAAGACATAAACATGAAAATAAAAGCTTTTGAGTGTTAGCTCAATGCAGAAATCACTCGCTGGACTCACTTTTTTACTCAAAGAAGTTGTGTGCACTCAAGAGACAGAGACCTGGTTATACAGGAAATCATTAAACTGAAAGCTCAAAAAATAGCAACCATACCAACATTCAAATTTCAGCAGTTTGTGACTATATTACTTAAAAATCACAGCTGTTGAGACAAACAAAATCAAGGGTGGATGTATACCTACACACTCAATGAAGACTCCGATGAATGTTGTCTGCAGTAAGAGACCAGAAATGATATTAAGAAAAAAAGGTCTTCTACTTGCATTAAAAAGGCACCCAAAATGTTGCTGATGGCACTTTTCACAGCCAGTGAATCCCAGTCTTACGGTCACATCAGAAGGAAGGACATCACAACTGCAAGTGCTTGATGAAATAGCAGATAAGCCCTTCAAAGACTGCTGAGGACTTTATATACAGAATGACTCTTGGCAAGAGATCGTACTCTATCTCCTACAGGAAAAGATAAAGAAGCCTTCCAAAACACTTCTTTTTCATTATATTAAGACAGACTGGGTTTGGATAAATCCAGAAGTTGCAGCTAAAA
Organism: Eurypyga helias; assembly: GCF_000690775.1. NCBI lineage: Eukaryota > Metazoa > Chordata > Aves > Eurypygiformes > Eurypygidae > Eurypyga > Eurypyga helias. Next base: position 44,608 of record NW_010253446.1, read on the forward strand.
GGTTTAAGAAAGACTTTATTTCAAATTCTATGGACAGAACTGAACATTACTTCTGTCATCTTGAGCCTGAAGAGAAAGCTGAGAATACAGGGACTGTAAGGGAAGAACGTGATGACAGCAAATAGGGTGACAACACCAGAAAGCTGTGAAGTCTGTGAGGTATAAAAACTGAAAGCCAACTGTAGTAAGGTATAAGAGAAGAAAATAAGACTAAACTCCAACAAAAACAAATCATTAGCGAAAACTTTGTAACTTTATTGTACACTGATTACAGGTATGTAATAAGAAAAGCTTTAACTGTAGAGGTATGTTTGGTTTTATGAGGGACATCTTATATTCACATTAGTACAGTATTAGGTTGCAGAGATGGGATGCTGGTCTCTTCTCCCAGATGACAAGTGGTTGGACAAGAGGAAAAGGGCTCAATTGTGCCTGGGGAGGTTTAAATTATAGATATTAGGAAAAATTTCTTCATTGAAAGGTTTGCCAGGCATTGGAATGGGCTGCCCAAGGAGCTGGTTGAGTCCCCATCCCTGAAGGTATTTAAGAGACGCGTGAACGAGGTGCTGAGGGACATGGCTTAGTGGTGGTATTAATGGTGTTAGCTTAACAGTTGGACTAGATGATTTTAAAGGTCTTTTCCAACCTAAAAGATTCCGTAATCCTCATTACTATTACCTACTATGGTGTGTCAGCACACAGAGAAAAAAACAAACAGGGTAGGACCTTAAGGTCTTAGTACTTCACTAGTACCTCAACATACCATAAAAATCAATTTTATTTTAGGAACAATCTCTATGCATTCACATCAGTTAAAAACAAGCATTTTTAAAAAGAAGTTTTAGGGATTTTTTTAAAGTAGCTAAAAACCTTCACCCACACCCCCATTTTTCCATCAGCATTATATTTTTGCTGCTAGTGTTACAAAGATCCTAGGTTATTACTGACTAAACTGTCTACACTAGAGGGATATTAACGTATCTATTAATGGCTAAGCACAATTATTAACATTTTAATACAGGATTTTTCTCATAACAGGTAGACATGACAAGACAACCAACAGACAAGACAAAAAGTACAGGCAAAGTTAAGGACCACACAACAGTGCAAATATTTCCTTATGTTTTTGATATAGGCCACTATCTGTTAACAACTTGTACACTGGTACGAACCTCATCACTTTACAGTATTGGCGGGGGGGGAGGGCAGGGAAGGGAAGAAAAAAAAAAATCAGAAGCCGATTCAGAAAAGTTATGTGAAGTCAAAAATAACAACGGAGGGAAGACTAATAAACTCAAAGATGAACCACGTCAACTACAGAAAGTCAGGATAAGCAGAGGTACCACCAGATTTCACAATGAACCAGTGGCAAAAGAAAATTTGTTACCAGAATGCAGTTTGGTATTTAAGAAAATAAAGGTTACATTGGGTAATGACCAATGAGGAGGGAACACAGCCCATAGTGAAGAGTTCTGATATACCATCAGCATCACCTTCACTTAGTTCCCAAACATTTTGGTCTTCTCTTAACAGAATACAATCAACGGATCACCACATCAGCATCACCTTCACTTAGTTCTCAGGGAAAACACCCAAACATTTTGGTCTTCTCTAACAGAATACAATCAACGGATCACCTTTAAGAACAAAGTTTGAAAAGAACCTAATCAGCCACCACATGGTGACAAGAACAGCAATCTTTCCTTAGACCATTCTGAATTCTTGCAAAAATTCACACTTTAAATTTTTAGGCACTACAGCTGAAGATACTTGTTTTGTCTGCCTCAGCCTGCACACATATTGTTTGCGACAACATAACTGTTTGTCATGGATTTGCTAATTACCAAATTGCAACAGAAAAGCATGAATCACAATTAAAAAGTCATTTTACATATATCCATACAGATGTGAATGTCACTTGATAACCATTAAAGATGATGTTCTCTACTGCATGCTGACAATAGAACACAACTACCTTCACACAGATGTGGTACAGGATTAAGGTCCAGTCTATAATCTCTTTAAAATTTAAGAATAATTGCATCATTTCACAGTGCAATCAGCAGCAAACCACGAAAATATTTATAGCTAATGACATGCTGCATATACGATACATCAAAGTAAATTTTATTCTTACAAGAGAAGGAAACAATTTTACAATTTTATTTTCTCGTACACAAGGTACAAGAGGTCTTGTTTTTCTGTGTAACAGTTGTTCTACACTTTTGGGCTATAAACACTGAAATAGTTAAAATTAGGATTTTTCAAAAACAGATAATGGCTTTGGCTGTACAACTCCCACTTCATTTTACTTAAATCCCTCATCCGCCTTTGAGCCTAAGGATCTTTCAATGCTCTACTGCACATTCTTCAAGTCCTTCAATATGAAAACACACTTATTTCTCAAAATTACGCTACCCACTTCATTAAAAAAAAATTAAAAGGTTGATTTATGGCAGCAAGCTATGTGGTTGCTGGGCTGCAGAGTCACCTGCCAGCAAAATAAAATGAGGGCACACGACTTTCCAAGTTCTGTGGAGTTACTTCATATCTAGAAACTAAGCATGAAAAAAAAAAAAGAAATCGTACTGAGAAAAACGCTAAATTTTTTCTTCAGCATTGCACTTCCAGACTTAGGAGGTATATAAGACTCTGAGCTTTGTGTATATGACCAGTCAAATTATTCTTTCATGCATATATATTCAAAGACTCTATTCTAGAAACCACGGCAGATGCCTTTAAACTGTCATTTAAAAGATATTTCTGAGATGGCTTTTCTGAATTTTCTGTAACTTCTGTCATGCAGTGCAAGCTAAGTAGCTAAGCCTACTATCTGATTCATGAATACTATTTTCTATTTGCCCCAGTAAAGGATTAAAACTGCAGAAGAGGCTGAATGAGTATCTTGGTCTCACAGCCTTCCTATAAATCTTGGTATAGAAGGGACAGTAACACATTTCAGAACAGCATGGATTTTTATCTAAGTCAGTTTCTACACAACTGTTTTGTCCAGGGAGACTTGTTTTTACAAGGTGTATGTTTCTGAATATTAGTAAACCTGGGTCTTACAATGGGCTTTTGCAACAGCCATTAAAATACGAAGAAGAATATTAATTTTTATTTAAAGGTTAAATCAATCAATCAACTACTGAAGCCACTCATTAAGCACACACAACAATAATTTCACTGATAAATCAGCTTTAGACACCAGTAATCTACTCCGCACATATTAAGGATGGTGTCTTCATTCCCACCTACCCAACTACTTCACATCAATGAACAGCTCATTCACAAGTTGGAAGCTGAGCCGGAGCCAGGAAAGCCAGATTTCCACCTCTCAGTGTATGAGTGTAAGAAAGTAGCCACGAAGATTAAATAGACTGAGAACACAGTGATCTGAACCAACATAAGCCAACCTTGTTTCTGTGCATCTACACAGACTTTCTAGCCAAATACACTACAATAAATGTTGACTGGAGAAAAAGAACCTGCAACATGACTCCTGTATATATGAACTAAAACAAGAGAAAGGAATATGCTGAAAATATTTAGTGGCCGATATCCCTGGTTCAAAACAAAACAGATCCCAGTTTAATCCAGAAGTGTCAGACATGCAAATTAGCATGCTACCATGGCCACCACCAAGAATCAACTCTTTAGGAAAACACATACAAAAATCACAAATAAAACACAATTCAAACCAGCCACATGGATTCATTCTTATCCGTTCCACCTTTTAAAAATTTGCCTACGTTCCATCAATGGGTGACAGCAATGTGTAAACAAACACTATCGTTTTTATCAGATGTATTATTAAGCCCATTGTAAAGCTACAGAAGCAGCAGTGAATTTCCGTGGCTTAAAACATTTAAGGACTTGTTTTATACACCATGTCATACCTAATGCTAGCTGGGAAAGGACATCCAAGAGAAATCAGGGCAACATATAGACACATACATGACGAAAATGGAGTGGTTTGTTTTAACCCTAGAGCTAGCACCACAAAGTTTGTTTGGAAAGGGAACACTCAGCAGGGTCACCAGTTCAGAAGAAACACCTGCAACAGCCCTGCTCCAAGGACCAGCCCTGCTCCAAAGACCAGCCCAAGCCCTGGGGAAGCAGGCCTGCTCCCGACGGCAGTCACAGCCAGAATAATCACACACAATGGTGCTTCCAAGGCTGCCAGCTCAGGAGCCCTCTCCCGAGGTGGGACTGCGCTCCCCTGACAGGGCGAGACAACGGTGAGCAGCATCGCAGACCTGCAGGGCTGCCACCATCACCGGCGACTGAACTAAGTCCTCCGGCACTTCACCGCCTTCTCTTCCCCAGGGTGGCAGAAACTCCGCTATCCCTCCAGGCTACGAGATAGGGAAGGGAGAGGGGAAGGCTACTCGGGCATAGAGCCCCTCGCACAGGGAACCCGGGACGGACTTTCGCCTCCCCCCTCGCCCCTCAGCGAGGGAGCGAGAGCCCTCACCTCCCGGGCTGCCGACGCCCTCCCTTCGCCCCCCGGGGAAGGAGGGGTGCAGGAGAAA
>NW_010253447.1:0-595 GCF_000690775.1 Eurypyga helias
GGTCACACACGGACCGCCCGCACCCGCCGAGCTGGCCCGTCTCGCTCGCCGGGCAATAACAGCGGGCAATACAGCTCACTTCCTTCCCGGCAGAAACTTCAAAACATCCAGCAAAGAGGCTTCTCACACGGGATTCCGGCCTGCAGCAGGACATGTATTGATAGTCCTGCTGCCCCTTTCAAAAAGCTGTCCTGGGAAGGCGTCCCACAAGCACTACCCGACCATGGAGCAAGGGAGGGCGACTGATGTTACAGCATTCAATGCCAGGGCGGGCTGGGGTCGGGTCCTGCGGCCAAGGCTGCTTGGGGATAGCCCCAGCAGCAGCAAGAGCAAGCGAGTTGTACAGTTCATGTGCTTCTGAGTCTCGCAGAGACTGTGACCATCCACCACTAAAATAACTGCCTTTCTGTGAATCTAAACTGCAACCGCACTTACTACTGATGACATGCCATGCGCTAAACAGCTGAAAGAAGCTGTTCAACAGCTTTTTATTAGATGCATTTTCCAGTGCTATTTGACCTAACACCATCTTAAAAGGGTTTGATACAGAATTTCAAACTAGTGGTTTGACTGACAAGATGGAAGAGAGTTTGAA
>NW_010253447.1:620-26083 GCF_000690775.1 Eurypyga helias
TTACGATCTAAACCACTCAGCGTTTCTGTGGCAGGAGAGCAGATTTATCACACATCAGTCAGGCTCAAAGACCAAACTACCAGAAGTCTGAGTCCACCTGCCAACATCTGTAGCCTTGAAACAACAGCTTGCTCCTTTGTTAAAAACATGTTTTTCTTAACCACATTACAAGGACAGGAGAAAACTGGCAACCGGTAAGCAGCGAAACCAATTATATAAAGAATACACAATATAAAACACAGAAACGAGCCTTTTTTAAGATCAGTTACAGCTATCTTTAGAAGTTACTGTTAAGTTTTCAGAAGCGTGATTTTGATCATGCCTCTTTAAATATCTCATTTGGTTTTGGAGAAAAGTCACTACATTTGAGCTGCTAGCTTGCACTCTGAATAGATAATTAAGTCTGTGTGTCGGTGGTTCTTTTTTTAACGAAGGTGACACTTCCCTGCTGATGTAGATGATGCAAATCACTTTATTTCAGTGCCAGCTGGAGATGATGATTTAGTGGTTCAAGCATCAAATTTGAAACAAATTAATCTCCCTAGGTGTACAGATTGTACCAATGGGACTGTAACAGAAACATTTAAATACAGAAATAACCATGTAATCTATCTAATATTATTCTCCTTTTCCTGGAGCACCATACGCAAATAGCACCACATCATTCTTGGATCGTTTCAAGACTCACGAACTCAACACCACATGCCGTTTGCCCAAAGTCTCAGGAGCCACAGCCAAAGTTTCAGGAATCACTCATTATCCATACAGGGAGTTATCTCGCCAAACTGAACATAATCATACGTTACCTTCAATTTTTAAACAATTACAAATCAGCCCTAAGACAGACATCAATATTGAACTGATGAGGATAACCACTCTCGAAATGAGAATTCGGTGTCCTCATTACTGCTATTTCTCCTGCTTGTCATCTTGTCACTCTATAAGAAAACTAGAAACAATCAGGACAATCATCCTGTGACTTGGAACGTGGCTACTTCTAAGGATCAGCTTACCATTAAGGAGCTTTCCCGTGTGCCAGCCAATTAATGCTGGCATTACTCCTAAGAAAAAATGCAAAAATAAACTTCAGGAGAGAAAACGAAGAAGCCAAGCCATACTGATGGGTTTGATGACTCACTGGATCATTAGCACAAATGGATTTTAGCGACATACATAAGCCTCCCATTAAGCATACATATACATATGTTAAGGGCAAGAGCCTAGCTTCTAGAAATGTGGATCGCGTTGGGTTTTAACCACTGATCAGGCAAAACCTCTACTTTGCCTGCGGCAAGACAGGTTCTGCACCATTCCCTGGACTTGCAGTCATCTAAGCATGACACTGCATGTCAGCTGCTTGTATAAATTTGCTGTATTCATCACTGTTAAGCTGTAAATAGATTTCAGCAGTGGGGAAATTTCAGACAAATCACCATAGTTCCAAGTTGGTGAAAATGCAGCAAGTTTGAACTCAAAGATGTCACCAGCCATCATGAATCTGGTTTGATCCAACAATGCATAGAGGTCTGGCCATGTCCACAAGTCCTCACATGCAATTACTGACATAACAGTTGATGCTCAGAAAAGACTTGGGTGGGAGAATCTAAGAATTTTGGGTAGCCCACATATTTCAGCTCCAGATATTTTGTAATAACCAACCCGAGACTTTGCTTTTTCTCCCTGCTGTAGTTCACTTATTCCCTCCCACACAACAGAGTCACTTTCTGAAAAAACCTTACCTCCTCATTTGGTATCTCTTTGCAGTCTTCCCATCACCTGCTAACCATACCTTTTTAAGGCCAGAGCATACTTCATAAGAAATACTAGTTCATGCGTATAACTTGCTCGATTGTTACAATCGGCCTTATGGTAAATGGTCCTATGATCCCTCTGAGGTTTTGACATAGAGAAACCAACTCCATTTACCTTAAATGTCCCTGTTCATCACCCCACTACTGTTTGATCTGCGCTAGGACAAGAAGGTAAAAGACAGGCAGCTAGAAAGGGGGAATGAGCAGAGGGGCAGTGACAGGAACAGCAGCAGAAGTGGAGCCACAGACCGATCTTGCTTTTAAAGAGTATGTTTGTTTGCACAGAGCTTTAACTACCCAGACCCAAGATTAATCGAAGGCACAGTTCACTGTTTCTCTTTTGATGTGTGCAAAGAAGACTGAATGTTATCAAAAGACTGTAAATGGTAAGACATTTTCAGCTGGGTCACTGTATTTCATGAACCCACATCCTCTTCTTCACAGAAAAGTATACAGACCTGTAATTCTGATTTGCATCACAACATCCCAGTAAAATGGTGCAAGTTTGGGGAAAAAGCTTATTTGTCACACTTCTGGACACTGTTAGCAAAAAAACTTAAAGCAACACATACCAGAGAAAAAATATTGAAATACTGTATGATAATATTGTAACATGTTTCATCCCAAAGCATTTTAGAAATTACATTTAGGCAGCATCACTAGACCAGCTGCTGACAGCAAATATCACAAAGAAATACACATCAGTAGGATGAGGAGAAAAATACATTGCAACTATAAGGCAAAATCTATTGTACTGACCACATCACGGGCCAGAGTTCTGTATACTACCTTTAAGAGCCTACAGAGCATAACCAGAAAATGTAGCCCCATTATCACTTGGCTTCAAATAGCTCTACAGAAGTTAGCAAATCAAGACATTTTAAATTTGTACCAACATATGTTCTGATGTTCATTCTAGTTCATCATAAGATTTTAAAGAGAAAAGATTGCACCTTCAAATTGTACTGCATAAGAGAGAACCCAGGGAATGAAATATACCCACTTTGGAAGGAAGAAAGCATAAGGCAGTTTGAGATTCTCACAGGAGGCAAAACTATTTTAAATACATTTAGCCCATTAAACCATCTTCAGCACTGGAACACAAAATTCCTACCCAGTTCTATGTGTGTTCGATATAAACCTCCCCTTTGCCAAAACCAGCCCTACTTTCTGCTGCTTGATCTTAAAAGTCTAAAAACAAGCATGACCCACCTGGAGTTTCACACTCCTCCAACGCACAAGATGGAGGCACCTCTGACAGCTTGAAAAGAGGCCTCTGGCTTGTTGGGTCTTTGAGGCTGAGGACTACAGCGATGCCACAGTGCATGTCCTTGAACATGAAAGCCTGTGAGGTGGCACAGCCCAGCACTCCTCCCACCGCAGCCTGCACCAAAACCTCACCTTCTCCACGGCCACTACTGCTCTGCAGGCTCTGCTATTTACTGACTTGCTCCCTCAGCCGCGGCAGGCGGGCAGGGGCTCTCATCTACCAGCTCGCTGTAACGACCACGTGGACCACCAAGCACAGAGCCTGTAGTAATGTTTCCCATATCCATAGCTGCATGAGAACATGAGGAGGGAGCATACAGGTAAGAGTGGAAACATCTGTGTTACACAGAAGGAGAAACGTGATTTTGGACTAACAGATTCAGCTTTGTTAGACCAATCCGGGCTCTGCTCTCAGACAAGTAATCTGGGGTTGTCTTCACCGGCCAAGGGATGGTTCTAGAACCAGCACAAAAATTATGTTTTGCTACTCTATTTGTGCCCAAAGAAGGTTGATTTTATACACTTTGAACAAGCAGGGCTCAGGAAAATGGTGCACTGTGTCAACACACCACGTCTCATCAACACAGCATGAATATTTTAAACTTTCCATTGCATTAGTCATCATTTGTATCACTTCGTACATAAATGTCACAAAAGAGGTCAGGACCTCACTGTGTGCTATATTAGATATCACAGACAAAAAGACCAGAGCTAATCCTTGCTTACAAAGGTATTCAGCAGAAATATAAATTACACAATGGACAGGAAATAACCTCCATGATTTTCAGAAACAGAGAAGAATAAAAGTTATAAATTATTAGGAATTGTGCAGCAGAGCTGAGAAACAAATCCAAACAAGCTCAATGCTATTCCCATGCTTCCTCTTCCTTTAGACTTCAGGCATGTAGCCTTCTTACTTTTTCCCTGCTTCAGAAGCTGACAACACAGTAAGTCCTCTAACAGTACCTTCTCTTGAAGGAAGCCCTAAACCAACTCACTCGTTCTTGGAGGATGCAAGACAAACTAGGGAGGATCTTGAGAATCCTCTTACTAGAGAGTGCTCTCTGCCCATGGGGCTTTGCTTATAGATAGGATATGCCGAAGATAAGATTGCCTGCACCTTGTTTAGCTGTATCTACTGAGGACTGATGTAGGGAACATCAATAGCACTGCTTAGTGTAGTGTATATCTTTCAACAGGAAATTAATCATCTGCAAGACTATTACTCCTGTAAGAAGCTCACAACTGTATATACACTACAACACTACATGATCCTTCAGCTTATCACAATCAGGATTTGTCCAAGAGAGAATTTCTGACTCAAGCAAGGTTCTTCACTGTGATCTTTAGTGGTTTTTTTTGTCACTCTGTCCCTTCTTTCCCATACACACTATCCACTCTTGCTTTCTGTGGTATGCATGCACACACACTAGAACAGGATCAGTGACTGCTGACAAAGGCAGAGAAAAGAGAAAATCCCTTCCATAGATCCAGCTCTCCTTGACCCCAGAATCACCAACCCACAAAGGTGTGTTGTAATTTATCTTCTAGGAGTGATGGCCAGTTACACCTAGCAAGTGTATTTACAAGTTGAATAGTATTCATAAACATACTGCTTCTTGAAATTTTTGGCAAATAAGATGCATCATGAGAAGTATGCCAAGCTTTTCCAGCGTCAATAAAAACACTTGAAATACCATGCATCTGCAATGAAGACATCTGTAAATCAGTTGTGAAAGCAGCTTCTAGCAGTTTACAGCACAATGGGGTGGAGCTGTGATGACCAGTTTCTCATCCAGGGAGGCACCACATTTGTAGGCAGTGAATCAGTGCAGGTAAGGCTGGCTGCAGTCCCTCAGTTTGTAGGCTGTTCTCACAGTGGCACGTGATGCTTATGCAATAGGACCACGTGGGTGAAAATATGAAAGCTCTTAAAAGCATCACAGGTTGCTAAAACATATGTACAGCCATGCCTGTAACCCCCTTGAACCTGCCTATAACCTCTCTCCATTTGTAAAGATGTATTGGGTCTGTGTGGCAAGGTTTTGGTAGTGGGGGGCTACAAGGGTGGCTTCTGTGAGAAGCTGCTGGAAGCTTCCCCTGTGTCCAATGGAGCTGTCTGGCATTGGCTCTAAGACAGACCCCCCGCTGGCCAAGGCTGAGCCCATCAGAGACAGGCTTAGCACCTCTGGGGTAACACCATGAAGAAAGGAAAAAAGAAAACTGCAATTGCAGCCAAAGAGAGAATATGTGAGAGAAACAGCTCTGTAGACACCCAGGTCAGTGGAGAAGGAGGAGGAGGTGCTCCAGGCGCTGGAGCAGAGATTCCCTGGCAGCTGGCGGTGCATACCATGGTGAGGCTGGCTGTGCCCCTGCAGCCATGGAGGGTCACGGGGGAGCAGAGACCCACCTGCAGCCTGGGGAGAGCCTCACACTGGAGCAGGGTGATGCCCGAAGGTGGCTGTGACCTCATGGGAAGCCCATGCTGGGGCAGGCTCCTGGCAGGACCTGTGGATTCATGGAGAGAGGAGCCCAGGCTCGAACAGGTTTGCTGGCAGGACTGTGACCCCATGGGGGACCCAGGCTGGAGCAGGCTGCTCCTGAAGGACTGCACCCCATGGGAGGGGCCCGTGCTGGAGCAGGAGCAGAGTGTGAGGATCCCTCCCCCTGAGGAGGAAGGAGCGGCAGAGACAGTGTGTGATGGACTGACCACAACCCCCATTCCCCATCCCCCTGTGCTGCTTGGTGGGGAGGATGTAGAGGGATGGGGAGCAAAGCTGATCCTGGGAAAAAGTGAGGAGTGGCGAGCAAGGTATTTTTAAGATTTGGTTTCATTTCTCATTATCCTACTCTCATTTGACTGGTAATAAATTAAACTAGTTTTTCCCCAAGTTGAGTCTGTTTTGCCCATGATGGTAACTGGGGAGTCATCTCTCGCTGTCCTCATCTCAACCCACAAACCTTCCATCTTATTTTCTCCCCCTCCCTGCCCAGCTGAGTCGGACAGTGACAGTGCGGCTTCGGTGGGCACCTGACCTCCAGCCAGGGTCAACCCACTGCAAAAGACACAGCTATTTCCATGAATGAGGGAGGTACAGAAGGATTTGACATCTGCACAGTACCAGGGCTAAGGCCAGCAACAGCAGAACTGCACGTACCTGTCTCCCAGACCCACGCTCAATCTGGCAGAGCACAAAGCCCTTATTTTCCCGAGTTCTTTAGGAAACAACTCAGCAGTAAACTACAAGCTTTTTTTAAGCTTGTCTCTCACAACACAGTCACACTGAAAGATAGGAATATATTCATATTCAAACACTTCACACCACAAATTATTAACTCCCCTACATCACCAATTCTCACCATCACACCATTAAAAAGCTAGTATTCTGCAGCATCTGAAGTCCCAACGTCAAACTGGTTTTGAGGATAGAAGAATTAAATTTGCTGATAATTCAGCAACCCTGAGCACACAAGTGACAGCAGTCAGTGCCAATGGGCTGGGTCCAAAAGGGTGGCCTGTTTCACTCCAGGCCCATCACTGGGAATTGACTTCCCAGAGCTTAACAGGAAAGAATTGAAAGAATTCCTGAAAAGTAGAAACAAACTGATGTGTTTTTTTTAAATATCACGCATGACAGATCAAAGGCATCTCAAATATTTCAGAAGAAAAAAAACCCTCTACTCTGATATTACAAAATAGATGTGATGTGGAAATCTTTATCCTAACATAGTGGCTGCACTGAAAGGCAGAGATTTAACTCAGAACTATCCATGCGGGAAACAAAAAGGGGCTTAAATATAACATTGCTTGACCACAAGACAGAAGTAAGTTAGTTCCCCTATTCCAGTATAGAGGACAACAAACTTGCACAACTGGGTACGCCTAATGGCTTTTATTAAAACTATTTGAATTCACTGCAGTGCCCATAAATCCTAATTCTGGGCTGCAGCATTATTGTAGTAGGTGCTGTACAAGGGCAGAAAAAACCAGACTGCCTGCTTTTAAAGAAAGAAATAGGAGAAAATACATTAGCATACAGAGGAGCACAGGGAGCCACTGAGATGATACTGGAAAGCATGGTGGACAGCAGTCCTAATGGAAGAGCTGCTGCTATGTTTCCGTAGGCTTCATGGCACAGAAGAGTACCAAGCGACACACATGAAGGCACAAGGTCAGTAAGAAGGCTGAGGGATTAGGTTTTAATCATCAAGTTCAACATGGCTAAACAACTACAAGGAAATACCAATGTGGGGGGATATTGAGAAGGTGTTTGTTTTAAAATGTTGAGTGTGGGATGGAGGTAGAACGCATGAGCTAACCTGGAACACTGAGAAAGAAATGGCAAGGATGTGACGACTGAGAAGAGTAGGTTGTGAAGAGCTTTGGACCTGAAAGCAACGAGAGCAAGACAGTGACTTGATCTACAATGACCATAAGGGAAGCATAGGCACCCAGCGCTCAAGTGCACACCAATGTGCAAACACTAAAATGCAGGTATGTTAATCAAAGTCCACTGCTACATTTAATTCTTTGTACATGTACATGTGGTCTTTCAAAAGGAAAAAAGTACACCCGTGTGGGAAGTTTGCAGAACATTTCTATGTCCCAGATGCTTCCAGCAAGCTCTTAATCAGAGAAAAATGATAGATAGGTAAGCTGATGGATCTTCTCATGTAGTGAAAATGGTGACGGCAGGGGGAAGGAAAGAGCAGAATTCAACAACAGCATCCAGGTTTCTTATTTTTTTCTAATTTGGTACAACTGTACAAATAAACTGTAAAGTTGTAATTGCCATTTGAGGAGCACAGTGATCCGTGTTGTTCTGATGAAGAAAAGAAATGGGGTGGGTGTGGGGGGAGTGTATGTGCAGGGAGTCAATTTATTTTACTTATCTCCTTCACGTGCTGACTATAATGATAAAGTAAATCATACGCAGTTACATTAAGCAGATAGTTGCATCTCATGAGCAAGGTAAAAGACATGTCATGCAAGGACTGCTATAATAACAATATATTTGAACTGCTGTAGTAACCAGTATCATAAAGTCTGGAGTTAACAACTGGAATAAAAGCCATAGCAATGCTTATATGCTCAATAAAATAGAGAGAGAGGCCCTTTAAAAGTAAATACAAAGTAATGAATTGAAGTGAGGTCTCAGAGAGCAAATGCCCATTTTTTTTGACAGAGAAATTAGCTGCCTCTACTGAAACAGAATTAAAAATATTATTTTGCTAAAGAACATATTAAAAAGAAAAATCATTGACGAGACCTACATAAAAATATTGCTGAAACCACAATTATAAAAATAATGTTCCCTAACCTTACTAAATGATATGAAGTGAACACACATCTTGGCCATTATTCACACCCCAGAATCCTGCTTTAATGCTACATGGTCATTTTAAAAAACAAATCACCAAGTCAGCAGAAAAACTAATGCAATATATGAAAAAAGAACTCTGACAGGTATGATTTGTAGGCATGGTTAAGATAGTATTTGCAGAAGAACGGAGGTCATAGCGCATTGCAGGCTCCCAGCTCTAAAACTGAGCTGCTCTTCCTTTATTAGAATCTGATTATTTGCTTAGCACCTAGCACAGAAATTGAACTTTACAGTGTTGATCACCAGTTTCATTGGTCATTGCCAGAAACAGCAAGATTTTAATCTCCTCAACGTAATTAACGAAAGCAAAACAGGCCTATGTTGCCAAGACAGGATTTATCCAGAGAGAGAATACTTTTAAAGTTGTTGGATTAAAAATTATTGCTGAAGTTAGAAAAATTACTAACCACAAAATGCCCCTGCTTTGGGCCAGGAAGCACTATGGGAATGCGACCATGTTCATACATAAGTTTTATGTTATTTAGTACTCCTTTGCAGTAATGCTAAGGACATCCATCAAAGACCAGGCTCAAGCTCTGCAAGGCTTCCAACAGACATGTAGCAGAGAGACACGTCATTCCTGTACTGCCCAAGGGTAAGAGTCCCACTTCCAGCACAGATCCTCCCTCTGCCAGTACACATGGCCTCTGCAGACAGAGCTCTGTTACACAGGAAGAGAAATAAACCACTTTCTGGTGAGGAGAATGGGGTTCACTCCAAGAGAAGCTCATATAAGGCACATAAAGCTGTTGGGACCACAAATCTTGACCAGTCAGTATGGAAGTCCTCCACCACCACTCAAGTTCTTCAATCACATATACATGGGTCCCTGTTTGCAGAGGCCACTAGTTCTGTAAAGAAATGGAAACTTTCCCATGAAGCTTTGTGTGTACATGATGCTACTGCAACCCCAAGTCCTCCAGACCACGTAACTCCCTTCTCCCACGTGGGCCATAGCTTCACAGAGCATATTCAGCAAGCATTGGAAAAGGAAGCAACAGATAAAACAAACAAACCTCAACTACCACCTTCCCCTTCCTGAAAAAAGTATGCACACTAATCATTTAAGCAAGTCTGGCAGAGAGACAGGTTTTTTTTCTGAAGACTGTAAGATGAAGAGGAGAAAATAGTTATCAGTTACAACAACATTACTAGGCCAAGCTTTTTCACTCAACAGTTAAATTACAAAATTTCAGTTCATAACCCACTCATAGAACAAATTTACAGAACTGAATGCGTTTAGGATTAATCAAAGGCTCATTTAGTACTGAAGACTTGAACCATTAAAACTGATGTTGAACACGTACAACATCAGGCAAGCATGCATTTGTTAACAACAAAGCTCCAATTGTGTATTTACTACTGCACAGATTGGGACAACTCACTTCACTCTTCTGAACATGTGCTGCTTCTACCAGCCTTCAAGTGGGTCTTGTCTCATTAAAAGTTTGTTTTTCCAGAGAGCCTCTTACCATGTGCTTGTCCAGCAACCAGCTCACTACATTCCCAACTTCACTGGGCTTCTTTAGGCATTACTCTAAGTATTAGTAATATGTAATTCCTTGGATTAGTAGTCTTTTAAAAAAAAAAAGTATTAGCTATGTACATTTATTACCTCCAATTCTGACTTCCTTTACTTTCACTGGATAATTATTTCTCCTTCAGGATCTAGTTATTGCTGCCAGTGACCATTGGATGAGAAAACAAATTGGCCAGAACATATTAGAAAAATCTCCCACAATCAAAACATTAAATTGTTAGCTATCAATGATGCCTAATCCAGTCCAAGAACCAAAAACTGCTCATGCCCTGTATTTTGGCCATATGTATTGTATGGATGGCAGGGAAAACATTGATCTGTACCAGGTCGCCGTGATTTTAAGGAGGTAATTATAATTATAGGGATCTAAATCTAGAAGCTGTTTCACTGCTGGCAAAACACAGCAAGAGGTTTCCATTTTTTACTAAGAAAGAGATATAAATAATGGGTTTGTGTCACTTGCTTTTTAGAAAGTGTTGTACTAAGATGGTGTATCATGGAGATGGAATGTAGACTTTACTTTCTTGTCAAATTTCAAGGGTACATGAGGAGCACTAATTTACTGCTCAGTAAGTCAAATTCAGGTTGTTTTTCAAGAAGAAAAAAAAATTTAAATCTGAAATTCTCATTTAGCTCTTTCTCCAGAACTGCTCCAGCACAGAATTATAAGCAGGACTATTGATCCAAACAGACAAAGTTCACAGCCCACTTTTCTAGCATCTTTTTTTAAAATGCCAAGCTTATCTCACAAAGCTGCAGAAACATAGCTTCTGGCACTGTCTGATGCTCCATAAATCAGTCTATTCCTAGCACTAATTATCCCAAGCAGCTGTTATCCTCTATTTGATCTTCAGTATCTGGGAAATCTTTTCTTCAAAGACTAACTCAACCGAAGAATGTTTAGTGCGTGCCACATTTGGGAATGAAATGCATCTGTATTACTTAAAGGCCATGTACCCTGTTGGGCGTTTTCAGTAAAGCCCCATTAACCCTCCTACAAGTTCACAATGGTTATTTAACAAAAAAAAAAAAAAGGCATTTCATGAGGAAACGTTAGGAAAAATAACAGCATTTACTTGTACTGAAGTATAATCCCCAGAAGAATAAAAGAGGAGGCAGGGCTAAACTAGACAAGTGTGAAAGACTGCGCATACAATATAATTGCAGTACTTTTTCTCGGGCTGTTTCCACATCCAAAAGCTTGTCGGAGGAAGATTAAAGATTGCACTGGCATGGTATTATAGTTATGCAGCTCACACAGCCACCCCTGCTGTGAGCTTATATACACAAATAAACCCTTACATCTTGATTGTCTGACATTTGCCAAGGATGCCATGGCTTTTCTCTACCTGCAGGAATCAGAGCAGGATCTGTCATCCGCTCCAATTCAGCAGTGTCTAAAGGATTTGTGAAATACGAATGCACTTACACGCACTCCTCGCACACCACTCCTTCACAGGTGGCCTTTGGCAGCACTGGCTGTACAGCCAGCTTCCTTCCAAACTCCCACTTAACACAATGAGTTTCTAGGTCATAGCTGGGACACTGACAACACCTCGCAGCAAAGCCTGTGATTACTTGCACACACAGATCTGCGCTCCTTCTTGCTGGGCCATGCACCTCACTCCGTCCTTCCCCAGGCACATGTGCTGGGCTGGAGCGGGATAAGCTTAGTTACTGACTCTTCCTGAACCAATTTGGAAATCAGCACCTCGCCTCCTTTAACCACAATAATCCCAAGGTGACTAAATAAAAGCCTCGCTTTTCCAGTTCTTCTGTGAACTATTAGACTAATCAAATTTTACCTACGAACTGGTATCCATCTGAACAGCTTCAAATGAGCAGAGGGAACAGTGCTGTCCGACAGTTATTTCTGATGTCATGACTGACTGACAGGGGCTGTAGATGGAGAACAGGCTGATCTGACTGCTGCTGTTGTCAGCAAATAGCTGCATCCTTCCGTCAGGTGACTGCATGCCTCCTCAGCTCGAGCTGATCAAATCCCACCTTCCAAAGTTACTGCAGTACTAGAGAAATAAGATATCACTGGTCTAAGAACCACTTTGCTCAGGCAAATTAGTATTTGCAAATACTACAGGTAATGTACTTGTAATAACAAGTAATACTTCTAGTACTAATGTAAGTAATTAAAAAAAACCATATAATAAACTACCATATTAATCCCTCTTTTTAATACTCAGGCAGTATTTTATGTAACAAGCACTATCCCATACATCAACTTTTCATGGCACAGCTGTTGTGAAAAGTGTAATTCAGTGCACTCAAAACTCTACATGCATCACAGAACTAATCCTGCGAGGTCAGCCACCACTTTACAACAGCAACAGGATTATAGTTACATGGAAGAACAGGGAAAAGAAGGCAAGCAGATAACCTCCGAGTTGTATGCATACCCAAAATAAACACAATCTCATGTGTAGCACTAACACAATCATTTGACTGTTGTCACAGCTGCTAGCACACTGACAAACAGTATTTACAGCATCCTATAACAAGCATTGAAGGACAAGAATTTGGTAGCAATTTTGCAATCTATACATTCATATACTGAATAATCTGCATTTTTTGTTGCAAACTGGGCCTAGAATCAGCTTACAGGATTCACTGAATTTCCTGTTCAGATTCATGATAAGCAATAAAGTATTTAATCTGCAAGAGTACTTGCAGTAATAACGTTCAGCTGTTACTATCCCATCAAGTTTCTACTCAACACAAAAAATATTGTAGAACTATTTTGGGGGACCAGGGGGAGGGTACAGTAATTGTACTTAGATAAGCAGTAGCTGACGCTCTCACCACCTCAGGTGACCATGACAGGGTGCCCCTTTCAGCTCAGAAGCAGAGACCAACTACAGAACATGCCTACAACACATGCTTCAGGAAGGTCAATTTAGCCCCACTTCACCCCTCACCCCAGATGTCTGCCATTTTCCAGGACAAGTAATCAAAGTGGGAGGAGAAGGAAGGATCTAGAGGTACAGCTCTGAATTTTGCAGGGCCCACAGTTTATAGAAGTTGGACCCCACAGGGGGTTGACCAGGGTGTCCCAGGTCTCACCACCCTTCTTCAGGTGAACGCCAGATATCTCCCAAACGGCAAATTGCTGAACTTGACAGCCACTGCCTGGCACAACATGGCATCAATCAGCTGATCCACAGCTCCTTCCTTCTGCCTGAGGCACATCTGGGGCTCAACAGACAGCTGAAGACTCTATAGTCCCAGAGGTAAGCACCTGAGTTCACCTGATGATGAGGTGCTGGAGCATGTCCAGAGAAGGTGTCCACCTGGAGCTGGGGAAGGGACTGGAGCACAAGTCCTATGAGGGGTGGCTGAGGGAACTGGGGGTGTTTAGCCTGGAGAAGAGGAGGCTGAGGGGAGACCTTATCGCTCTCTACAATTACCTGAAAGGAGGTTGCAGAGAGGTGGGTGTTGGTCTCTTCTCCCAAGTGACAAGTGATAGGAAAAGAGGAAAGGGCCTCAAGTTGCACCAGGGGAGTTTTGTATGGGATATTAGGAAAAATTTCTTCCTGAAAGGGGTTGTCAGCCATTGGAAGGGGCTGCCCAGGCAGGTGTTTGAGGCACCAGCCCTGGGAGTATTTAAGAGACACTTGGATGTGGTGCTTAGGGACATGGTTTAGTGGTGGTATTGGCAGTGTTAGGTTAACAGTTGGACTTGAGGATCTTAAAGGTCTTTTCCAACCTGAAAGATTCTATGATTCTGTGATTTTGCTTAGCTCCCGGCTGGCTCTGAATCCCTGGCATCTCCCTTTCCCGGGAAAATCCCACGCCTCCAGAAACAGCAGCTCACTGAGCTAGGAAACGAGCAGCAGCAGTGAGAGAGAAGGTAGTACCTCCCTCAAGGAGGTAATGATCTCTTAGTCAGCAGGCTCCACACTGTCCCCAGGAGTTTACCAGCATCAATGATCCCAACTCCGAATGCAGCCAATTTCCAAAAGGAGCAGTGGAATATTTAAAAGAAAAACGTGACGGTCGGGTATATCCTTATACCACCTGCTGATATTGAGCACTGCCCAGTGTCGCTTGAAACTGTGAGTACCTGGATCCTGATCAGACTCCTGAGTTTGTAACAAAAGTAATCCTACCTCTGGATCCTGCCACTAGTCAAAGCAGCCACCAAGACAGCTGGCTAACGTAGCTGAAAGTGTCCATGATAAAAGACATTTTCAAGAACTGCGCTATGTGACGCAGAAAAGTAAGGATTCGTATAATCCCTAAAGAGGCAGAAGAAAAACATATGGCTCAGGATCACACGCTGGCTCCTCAGCTCCCTAAACCAGCCATGCGATCCCAGCACTGAGCAGCCAGGGAGTGATCTGCAGGGGTGGCTAGCTGCATGCTCCCAGGAAGATTCCTAGTAATGAAGTTAGTTGGAACCACTTCAATGGAAAGCTCTGTCATAAAATACCAGCTTGTGGAGAGCAAAGTCCTTTAGAGCAGAATGCTATCTTTGACAAAAACATACTTCCAAATGCTAAAAGCACAATTTTGACTCTTTTTATAATTAAACATTTTAACATCTTACCTGAAAATAGCTCGTTACATAACATGAAATGAAAAAGTGTGAGGTGTCAAAACCTGAACAAAGCATTTTAGTTCAAAATGTAAGCTTTCAGAATTTTGCTTCATAAACAATGGACTTTTGTGAGTGGGTGTTTTATTTCATGCTGGAACACAATATTCCTGTTGCTGTATTCTTAAAGCAGAACTTCCCTCAGAGTGAGGATTCCAGGTTCTGTACTGCTCTAAGCACTAGTTTTTGCCCTCTTCTGAGTTTTATATTCCGCAATGGCACAGACCACAATAACTGTGATATGACCAAATCAGACAGCAAATCCAGCCACTCTCTTTCTAGAAAAAAAAAAAAAAAAAAAAAAAAGGAAAAAATATTATCTCCTTTTTAACATCAGGAAAGAAAAGAAATTTTACTTCATCTTGGGAATCCAGAAACTGAAATTAGCCCCAAAGTGGCCTCTGAGGGATACCAAATCTGCACAGTCACATGATTTGCCCAAGTTGTAAGGAAGGCATTTGGACAGTTTGCCAATTTAGAATTTAAATTACAGCTTTGTTTTTCCAGTGGAGAGTATGAGTAAGAGAAGATGGCAGTCAGATGAAGTATTTTGAATTGGCCAGCCAAGGTCTTCTGTGGACTCACACACCAGTCAGCTTTCTGGGGCTAGCACAGATCATCCTGAAAGGCTGGCTGGAGACAATGAAGTGTGGTGGTCTCTCCCTGTAAGGCTTACCAACGCTACTGCTCACCAAGTGATCAGATGTCAAAATTCATTATCTACAAGATCTATGGATGTGTGCACATCCTGTCAGCAGCACAATTACACTTTAAGCCTGGGAACTTAGTTGATAGTTCTCCAGAAGGATATCCCATGAAAGACAATGGAGCAGCACAGTGCTGTACCAGAATGTTACTGACTTGCTGATCCATTAAACCACTTGCCTCACACCGCTCCCCTGAATCTCAGCATCCTGGCTGCGCTGCTCAAATACCAGTTCCAAGATCATATTATCATCAAAAGAAAGTAACCATGGAATTCACTACCTAAAAACTCCCCGGGATTATTGTCAGCCTCTAACATAGAGATGGCACTTTTCACGTGTATAACTTCCAAAACTGCATAAAATACTATGATAGCAAACTCCCAATGGCATTTAAAACCAAAAATCGTTGCCCTTGCAAAACATCACCATCCTGCTCAGTGTTCCACACTGTTGGTATTATGCCTGATAACACTCCCTTTTCTCTTCTTTCTCCCAGACTTACTAACAGCCACACCTACTCATTGAGACATTTCTCCATGACCTGGTGCACAGCCACGAATTATGCAGTTTTCAGTCCTTCTTCTCTGAGCCTAGTGTTAAAAAGCAAGTAATCCTCAGTCCAGGCTCCCATTGCAATGGAATAACCTTTCAGATTCCCCAGAATCTTGGCTGGCTGAAGCTGAATGAAACATGATAATCATATAGCATTTAATTTTGTATTCACCGCTATAGGCGGCTCTTTCAAAGGGTTCTCCAGTAACATTTGTAAGCATAACACAATTTCTTAACAACACCAGATAACAATGAACAAGTCAGTTAAGATCACACATCTACAGTCATTTTCCCTCATGCACAGCCCACACCCAAGGAACCGGCAAGTGAACTTCACCGTCCAGATCAAAAGAACTGCTGCCCTGTGGCACAATGCAGCTTATGGACCAAGCCCATCCCTACACTCTGCGATGCCAAGCTCCAGCATCCCTAAGTACAGGTTCTCTCCTTGTCTAACTGTCCCATTACTTCACTCCTTGCAAACCAGCACAGGACATAGAAGGGATTACAAAATCCTTGCTAAGCAATTCTCAGCCCACCTCCACACCTTGAGTCATAAGTAACAGAGAAAGCTCTGTGAGAGAAAGAGCTATCCTCTATGCAGCATAACTAACATTTGATGAAAATACCAATAATTTAAAATAATTAAAAATCAACAGTAATATTCTATTTATTCACACATATAGTGCTACAAGTAGGCAACTGTTAAGAATATTCAGCCTACTTTTAGCAACAGCTTAAACAAACAACTTAAAATGATTATGTCATTTTCAAGCTCATGATACTGTTTCATTCCATTTTTCTTTCCACACCAAAAAACTTCAAAGGACAAATCATAGAATCATAGAATGGTTTGGGTTGGAAGAGACATTAAAGACCATCTAGTCCCAACCCCCCTGCCATGGGCAGGGACACCTTCCACTAGACCAGGTTGCTCAAAGCCACATCCAGCCTGGCTTTGAACACTTCCAGGGATGGGGCACCCACAGCTTCTCTGGGCAACCTGTTCCAGTGCCTCACCACCCTCTCCGTGAAGAACTTCTTCCTGATATCTAATCTAAATCTCCCCACTTTCAATTTAAACCCGTTACCCCTTGTCCTGTCACTACAGGCCCTTGTAAAAAGTACCCCCCCAGCTTCCTTGTAGCCCCTTCAGGTACTGGAAGACTGCAATGAGGTCTCCCTGGAGTCTTCTCTTCTCCAGGCTGAACAAGCCCAACTCTCTCAGCCTTTCATCACAGGAGAGGTGCTCCAGCCCTCTGAGCATCTCTGTGGCCTCCTCTGGGCTCGCTCCAAGTGGTCAATATCCTTCTGATGTTGAGGGCTCCACAGCTGGACGCAGCACTCCAGGTGGGGTCTCACGAGAGCAGAGTAGAGGGGCAGAATCACCTCCCTCGACCTGCTGGCCACACTTCTCTGGATACAGCCCAGGATATGGTATGATCAGGTAGAGCTAAATTAAGAATAATTCATTGGGAAAACCAAGAAGTAGCCACAAGCAACAGTTCTTAAGTATGCATTTCAAAAAGCCACAGCACCAATTTAAAGGATGAAATTCATTATCACCCATAAAGGGCAGACACTAGAAATGTAACCAAGCACACACATACAGATGAGGCAATAGGAAAGCTGCTGAACTGAAACACGCAGCCAACTGAGTCATTTGAGGATGACTCACATGAAATCAGGCCCCATAAGAAGTAAACCTCCTCTTTTAACCGCATCAAAGGAGGAATGTACTTTTGATAGATCAATTAAATAGCTATTGCTATACAAAGTTACTGAGGCAGATCCATCTGGCTTCAAACATCAGAGCTACTGAGTAAAATTTAAAATTTATTAGACCAACACCTTGAAAATAAGACATGGTTTTCTAATTGAATGACCCATCTCACATCCAGTTGGAAATCTAAATTAGAGCTGGAGATGAACGCAGCAAGTACATAATAGTCTCCCTTATAATTGCAAATGCAACACTGAAAATTGCACAGACGATAATATTTTTAATTTTTAATACAGAACATCCTCCTCTAATATATATTTCAGACACTAAAAGGAGGAACATGAAAACCAAATACAAGCTTGAAAATTGGCCCCTAATTTATAAGAATGGAGATTCAAGGCCGGGGTGGGGCAAAATTGCCGAAGCACGTTTATACAACTGCACAAGTACATCAAACTACTGGGAAGTGAGTGGGAAAAGACAGATCAGCCACATGCATGATTCGACCTGCATGAATTATTACACATGTACGCCAGTGTTTGCCCCATGTTACAAGACATCTGATCCAGAGTGACAATCAAGTCAGTATTAGCTGAGTTAACAGACCACAGTATATTATATTCAAGTTGTTCTTATCTCTTTAATCCAACTTTCATCCTATGAACTACAATTTGTGAATGTCTGCCTTGGTTTTGTAACAAATGTTGAGAGAAGAGGAGGGATGGAGAAAACAGGTGAGCAGATAATTAGCGCATACAGGAAAAAGAAAAGGAAGAACATATGAAAGAGACCAAGGAACAAAGCATGGGAAACTCGAAGATGGGGAGTAGTCTGACTGAGAGCCAGTTGTAGACAAGATGTAGGGAGGGGAAAAATGGAACAGGGCTGAGAAGTTCAGTATTTAAAGACTGGGATCAACTGAGAAAAACTAATAATGAGTTAGGAGGGGAGAAAAAAGCAGAAGATGGGACAGGACACATAGATGCGGCAGGAAGGAGGCTAAAGAGAAACTTCGAAGGGAGGGAGCAATGTGAGAGACAACATAAGTTTAACTTAGATGTGCGAGTATTTTTGCGTATCTAAGTTGCACTTGTGCAGAGACACCTAATGATGGTGAGTCCTCTCAGCCCAGTCCTCTCCTTACGAACTCATACAGTATCAGGCAGGGCTTTCCCAGTTTCCTCTGAGCGAGTTCCATACCCTGTGAGGAGAGTTGATGCTACAGAGACAGTAACTCATCCCCAGAAGTCGAGGAGACTTCATAGCGCAGTCTTTACCAAGAAACTTTGTCTATCTCATGGAAATATGCAGGGTACCTCTCTGTGCCCAGATGATGTCAGTTTGTGTTGGCTTTCTATCCAGTTCAGACGCACTCTGAGATCACAAGTATTGCTAATAAATACATACATGAGACTCTAAATTTCTGTAGGTAGACTCCAAAATACCCCGTCCACTCAATCAGGAGCTTCTGAATAACCTTCACAGCCACAAGGGAATGAATTATGTCAGTTATAATTAAGAAGCCATTTATCACCATTTTTCAACTGCTTCACATACAGAACCTAAGACTTCCTTTGCGAACAACATTTATTCGACAGCCTGTGCCTGACTTTAAATCTTTTAATCCAATTATTGCCTGACCACATTTGTAAAGCACTTCCCATTCAAGGAAAGGATACGAAAGCCACCAACCTATGAAAGCCAGCGACACACCTCTGCCTCTGCACAAATAAAATATTCTGCCTCCCTCTACTGGCTCTGCATCACATCAAACCAGGAGGAGAAAAACTAGAAAGCCAATGTTTATCGTTATCCTAGAGAATTCTATAACGGAGTCAGTGCTGAAATAGCAGAAGAATAACACTTACCTTTAATCTCAGTTTCTAAACAAGTATTATAGCAGGGAATGATAAGGGTCTTTCTGAACACAGACCCATTTAAAGTTATTAGAGGTACATAGCAGCATAACTAAACCACACTGAATTAATGATCTCTGTGAAATTTTCTACTAATTTCTCCATTTAAAATACATTATAATATTAAAGAACTTTCTGTTAATATAACCTCAGTTTGTTTTATACTGAATCAGATTTAAGCATTCCTTCTTGCTTCCAGCCAGATCGACTTACAACTGGGATGGATGATCTTACTTATAAATAATTTCTAGATAATATATATGGGGGTTTTTAATTAAAATGACAGGCAATCAAAATTTGTGATTCAAGGAACTTCTTGTTCGCAGTTTGATCAGTCAAAATATATTTAGTAATATAAGCGAGCTGTCACTATGTAAAATAAAGGCAGAGAGAAAAGAATCGGACTTTTTGCATATTCTTTAGATGACAGCAGCAAAACCTTCCTTTATTTTTTACTGAATTCTGCTTTTCTCAAATTCTGCTTTTTTTCAAATTAGATCTCAAAGGGTCTAATTAAGCACATAAAGCATTCTGCTTTCTAAGATGGATTTGAAACAGTTCACAGTGCTACGAACAAACTTATCTCTTGTTAGTCCAAATAACTCAAAATCACAAGAGCAAGAGGAACGTGTGCCTAGAAGCCATGTTTGCCATCAGGCCATCGCTGTGATTTCTCTCATACTGCTTTTCTTCACTGGAGTATTGTATTTAAGTAAAAAAGTGTTATTAAAATGAAACTAGCCAGGCATGTATCTTGCAAACTAGGAGTACAGCACAGTGTACTGCCTTTTGCATGTATCCAGCAGAACAATTTATCCTCCCTCAACAGAGCCATAGGCCTCCATGCTACTGACCGAAAAGCCTTTTGCTCTGCAGTGAATTTTTTTTCCTATAGTAATACCTCCCTGTATGCAAAACATACATCCCCTACCAAGGATTAGGGTCAATCACGAAAAACCCAGTGAGCTATGAACTCGTCCCTGTGTCTGTCTGTCCCTCCATATTTTCTCTATCCGTTCAGCAGCTCCGCTGGGTATAGAAGCACAAGCCAGACATGGGCTTCCAAAGCTGCCAGAGGGCCATGCCCTTCTGTGCGCTGCGCAGAGACCGAGAGCCAGCACGGGTCACAAACCAAACGGCTCCCTGTGGGGTCTGCAAAACTTCCAGGTGCTGGACATACACAGTTTTAAGCACACAGTTTTTTTAAACAGTGCCTGGTTTTCCTCTGTAAAAATAGACTAAAACACGATCGACATTTCATCAGAAAATAAGGGATCAAATTTTTCCGCCCTGTAATTTCCTGACTGACTGAAGTTACCACTAGGAGGGAATTTGTCAGACAGTATTCCAAAAGGGTCTGACAAAGCCAGAATTAAGCATCAAAACAGAACTTCCATCCTTTCTTGAAACAGCATTTGCTTGCAATTGGTCTGTACAGTTTGTTTAAAGGTAGCATTCACACATCTGAAGGTGAACTTAAGGTTAATGTAAAACTAGAGTTCTACCTCTACGTAGAGATTGCATTCTATGTGGGGGAAAAAAAAATCCCAGTGTAACAACAGAATAAACATACCATGAAACTCTACATAAGTTAGAGTTCATGATAACACAATTCCGCAAAATTTTAATTTGCCACTAAAAACATACTTTAACAATATTTTAACAACTTCTCCATGCTTACTTGATAAACATTTTAGTACTAGAGGATATTATAATGTTAATGCTGTACAGGAAAGCACATCATAAAGCTTTATGGCAGATAACGTTGTATTGCAAGCATGTACTTTCATCAGAAAACCTGGAACAACAGAAACTTCTACAAATTGCTAATAATGTTTTGAATATTTAAAAATAAGAGGGTAATCTACAGAAAATCTACTTTCCAAAGGCTTTAGTGAGCAGAAAAATGCTCCTACATTTTGGGGCAGAGGTGTGCATTTCTTAATGTTCCATCATGTTAACTGTTCTATTTTTTTTCATTTTTCAAGTTAAAAGAGGAGAAGATAGATATTTCCACTGGTAACATAATAGTTTTGCTGAGACTTTCAGACTCAACTGCATACTCAGCAACTGTGTTTCTCAAGCTACACTGAACAACTACCTTCTCCTGTGCACCCACTTCTACCACCCTCTGCGGAAACTGGGAAAAAAGGAGGGGTTCCTACTGTTCCTACACAGGAAATAGTACAAGGCAAGAATAAAACAGTAGGAGGTTAAAAGACCAGTTCTGCCTGCCTTCGGAGAGTTGTTGATCAAATATTGCCTCAAAGGCACGATTACCAGGAAATTTAAAGTACGTCCTACAGCAAAAGCTTATTCCTGCACTCTCTGTATAGTGCTAGTACATTCATATTGAGCAATAAAAAAAACAGTCTCCATCTACTCCCGAGCAACTGAAGTTATCAGGAGTCATTCAACAAATCCCAGTGGCTTTGGATTAGATCTTAAAGCAAGAAATAACCGAGTCTGAAATGCCCTGAAATACATACATCTGGATTTTCAGAGATACAAGCTGAAAATTAACACTAAGTAAATATGCTATATTAATAATAAAAATACCTCACTGAAGCAGATGAACACAAACCTACACAAAAACCTGCATGCGCATGCATGGATATTAGGCAATAAACTGCATTACTTTAAAACTTCAGCTATTTCAGCTGTTCCTAGCACATTTTAAACATAGTGCTCCATTAAGTGTAAAACTGTACCTGAAATTTGTAAAAACACATTCATATTTTGGATGAATATGAATCCCATACCCCTTTCAGTCAACAGGATTTTACCTAAGAAAAGAGGTCAAGATGCTCACACCTTCAGAAATTGTAGTCAAATCCTCTAAACACATAAACACATGCAAAATTCAAGTAGTCTCATTTAAAAGGAGACTACAGTATATGCTTAAGTGTTAAAGGCATCGAGGAGTCACTTATCAAGCTGATGTTCAGAAAGAAAAACAGCAGGTGAGAAGGGATATGCCTACGCAGTGCATGACAGCCAAGAACCTTCATGCTAGTTTTAAGTAAAACAAAGGAACACTTTAAACTGGTTAAAAATTTAAGTTTCACAGTAATAGAAAAAACCTTAACTAAACTACATTAGCACATGCTACTACAATAAGATTCTTTTAATAAAATTTTCACATGCACCTCAAAGCCCCTACAGGCATTTTTGTGAAAAGACCATGCTTTTTTTTTTTTTTTTACCATACCTGAACATTTCTGTACCTGTCACGCTGCATGTTAATGAAAAAAATAAGACAGGGAACATTAGGTTATTTTCACATGTTCTTCCTAAAGGTATAATTTCTATTTGTTTTTTTACAGAAGACATTACATGCAGTTTCACTTTAGCAGAACTAACAAAAGTACTTCATCCTATCTTTAGATGACAACTTTGCCAAGTCAAATAAAAAGGTTTCACTGTGCTGGAAGGCTAAGCAGTTAAAGAGCAACATTTCTCCTCTTTCCCATGCACCCTCTCTGAAACCCCAAAACCACACGTGCTGATAAACAGGCTTGAGGCAAGCAGGATTGTTTTTACAAATACTCCTCATCTTCAATCAATAGAAAGGAGTTCCACACTACAAACAATGCTCCGAGAAGACAATTGCATATGCTGTCTATAGTTTCCAGTGAGAAGAATTTCCGCTCGTAGCATCTCCCGTATGAAAGCACAGTTAAAAACAGCATGCACGCCAAAAAACCAAAATCAACTTGGGCTTTCGGCGAATTAAAGCTGAAAAAGCCTGGCTGACAATCTGCATTAAAGGTGTCGCACCAGTATGCAAAGCAGAGGCTATGGCAGCATACCCAGTTGAGCTAGTTGAACTTTGCCTGTCCCCAGGTGCCACTGACGTCACCGCACGCCAGTCCTATCTAAGGAATAGCATAGCCTGCCCTCTTGACTTTAAATCAAGCATGAGGACTTAACCGAAATACTGACCACATTAATGAAATAAACTACTTAGGCTAGTACACATCACGCACACAGAAAGTACTTACGTCGTTTCTGGGAAACCGCCTGTAAACAGGCTGTGACAATATCGCAGTTCTTCTGGACTTTACGTACAAGCCTGTCCTTCTGCTTCAGAAGACGAAGCAACTTGGCCGATTGCACAGAAATTCTGTGGTTCAGTTCTTGTTTTATAGTTGTTAATTCATCAACATCTGCCAATAAGCAGAGAAAATAACTTCAGTACAGGCCAAAACATTAGAAACACAAAATCGTAGAATAGTTTGTGTTGGAAGGGACCTATCTCCTGTGGCCACTCACAGTGCCACCAGACCCCCTTAGCTCACCAAAATGTCTCAGCTTGCTTCTAATATTCCAGTTGTGCCTCGGGGTGTGAGTTTGAGTCCAGGAGAAAAGGGAGTTGTTGGCCACTAAATTTTTGTTGAGTCCTCTGCTCTGTTCTCAGAGGCACAGCCCACCAATGAAAGCTTGGGTCTTGCCTATCACACACTGACCTCTTCAGCTCTTCCAGTA
The DNA here is from genome assembly GCF_000690775.1 of Eurypyga helias. Taxonomy (NCBI): domain Eukaryota; kingdom Metazoa; phylum Chordata; class Aves; order Eurypygiformes; family Eurypygidae; genus Eurypyga; species Eurypyga helias. The sequence continues at coordinate 24,623 of NW_010253447.1, forward strand.
ATAGACCGGTACAGCTTGCCAAAAGCAGCTAAACAGCTTTCTGTTCCCAGCGGCCAAGTTTTCAAATCCTATCACTTTCAATCCAACCATGCCTCCCTGATGCTGAAAGGCATCCAAAAAATCCATACTTTGGTAACCTGACGTAATGAGAAAAATATTTATGCATCCAGGAAGTGCTGCTATTAGTGGGATGGCAAACAGCTCTGCTCATAAGGCAGAACTTTTTCAGTGATTCTGGAGAGCTTTAAGAACAGACGAATTAGGCTGAAATCATAATCACAGGATAATAGAGAACAAGGAATGGCTGACTGCAAGACCACTGGTAAGACAATCCAGTATTTTGTAGTCCCCACCCTCTTTCAGCACCCACTGCTCAGATGGCACCCGCAATCCCTGGTACCAGGCAAGGTGACTTAAAACCCTATCTACAGATTTTGAGAAGAAAAAATAAAAAAAACCCTGTATTCCTACTGACTTGTACACTCACCACAAAAGTAGTCAGCTAAATTTTATTCTTTCCTGCTCAACCCAGTTGAAAATAATTTTGCAGCAAAATTAATGAGTTTTAACTCTGCAAAATATATTCCCAAACAAGCAAATTTCTTGGTGAGTCCCAGATTGCCACAGAACACACAGAAGAACACGGGCTACATTCTGTAACATCAGATGGCATGTCACCTCATTGAGAGGCCGAACACAGGAGCAGAACGCTGTTTGCACAGGTCTGAAAAACAGGCACATTTATCCACCTCCTGCTTTTTATCCTTGTCAAAGCCAAGAATGATTTAACGTCAGGAGCCGAGAGGGCTTTGTACAGCCCTCCTCATCCTGTCAGCTCGGGAGTTGCAAGTACTCCTCCTATCAGGCACATTTAGTGTTGTTAGCTTTCATGGGAATCCTCCTATAGTTTCATTTAGGTTTTGGTTAGCTGACTATTGCATTCACATCTTCCTAGTACGCCTTTCATTTTTTTTCCGGAAGACATGTTTACCTGCAAATAAGCTTTACAAGTGTCAGGTTTAGTTTAAGCCAACCAGAACTAAAAGGACCTGAGACACCCAACTACCTCTTATGGCACAGTACGTGTAGCATCTCTTCGAGCTTAAGAAAAAAGGGACTTAGCTTGAAAAAAAAAAAAAAAAATTAAAGGAAAAGGAAAACCGGTCACTGACTCATTACTGCGAGTGAAGAACAGCACTGCACTTGCAGAAGGACAAAAGCGGGGGCATCTGTCACAGACACCCCAGCACCCGGGGACCCTCTTCGGTCCCGCTGCGCCTCAAACGGAGGAGGGGGGAACAGCGCACGAGGCCTGGGTTTGAAGGAGATGCCAGAAACCGCGCGCGGGAGCTTCTGGGCCAGACGGCCCTGCGCAAAGGCCGCTACAGCACGCGAAGGGGGACCGCGTACACGCGGATGCGCGTGGGCACGCAAGCAGGAGAGAGGGGACCGTCAGGCGGG
>NW_010253448.1:0-340 GCF_000690775.1 Eurypyga helias
AGGGGGTGGCTTTAAGGTCCCTTCCTTACCATTCCATGATTCCCTGATTCTAATGGCTAAATAAAATAAAGGTGTAGTTTAAAAATATGAGCAATAAACAAAACTCCCTCCAGCTGCCAATTGTTCTTGAGGACGAGCCTAACGACGGCTGACACAGAGGGGTCCTGGGGGAGGGGGCCCACGGTTCACAGACCACCGGCATCACAAGCACAGCGGGCGATGCCGCGTCCAGGGCCTATGGCTGCTGAATCTATAAAAAACTCTCTTTTGATGGCACTTAGGAAAATGAAATCTCTATTAACATGGCCTCTAACTCTGAAGGGTCAACCCCAGATCCCCC
>NW_010253448.1:475-742 GCF_000690775.1 Eurypyga helias
GTGGGGCATCGGCCAATTCCCTCGAGGTCAGCAAGAACAGGATTCACAGCTAAAATTCCAATGTTTTCACTCTTGCCCAGCCTTTTCTTCAGCCAAGGTTTAGGGATGGGGATAGTTTGGGAAGCGTAACACAGAAAAGCCCCCGGCGGCAGCGCTGCCCTGTGCGGAGAGCTCTGTGGTTCCCCTTCTCCTCCCCACCCCACAGAGCTGACTCCAAAGGCACCGGCAGAGATGAGCGGCGGAAGGCTTGCCCACCGGCCAGGCCCT
>NW_010253448.1:868-1644 GCF_000690775.1 Eurypyga helias
TCCGTTTGGGAAACACAGTCGCTATTTTTGGATCTCCAGACTCCCACTTCACGTGTCAGCAAATCTCCATCCCCAAACCACATCCCCTCTTCCCCAGACCTGCCCCGATGCCGAGCGTCCCGGCTGCCTCCCGCCGATGCCGGACGCCGAGCGGGCTCCCCAGGGGATGGTGCCTCCTGCCCGCACAGGGGCATCTCCATCGTCTCCCACGCCAGCACAGGGGGAGCCTCACGGCCAAATCCTCTCAACACACAACCGGTTTGCAGTTATCTCCACACAACTGCGGCAGGCCTGACTGCAAATCCTCTCGCTCAGCCTCCCCAGGTATCGCCCAGCACGTGCCTTCGGACTGCAACAAGTCACGCCGGTAAGAACACCGGCCTTCCCCGCCTGGGAATCCTGGATTCTGCCTTTCTGCCGATTCTCGAAGCAGAGAATTCACGTCACGTGGAACCATCCGATGGCGTGAGCAGAGACACACACACACGTACAGGTTTAGCCCGATGCCGGCGCTAAACCGCCCTCTCTCGCCTCCCCCGCTCCCCCAGCCATACTTCATCCCCCCTCCGGCCGTGTTTCCCGCACAAATTCCCGTTCCTTTCCTCCCACTCTGACGCTGTAACAAGCCGGTACTCGGCTCCTGCTGGCAGCGCACGGGTCAGGATGTACTGATTCACGTAACACCCTCTCCACCCTCCTGCACCGGGGAGGGGAAGTTGGAGACCACGTTAAAGTTTGAGATCGGTAACGGCGGTGCTCGTGCGGGAAGGGCTCTG
>NW_010253448.1:1660-1942 GCF_000690775.1 Eurypyga helias
CCCACCCCCCTGCGGCCCCCCCAGTCCCACCACTCATTAGTAAATTAGACCCTCTCTTGCCTAATCATTATTTAGGACTCCCTCCTGCTCGCCACAAAGTACTCGCCCTGCTAGCGACGGCTGGTCGGGAACGGAGCGTGCCCAGGGCAAAGCTCGCCGGCTCCGCGGGAGACGGAAGCAGAGCTCGGACGCTGGGAGAACATCTTCCCGGGGAACAGTCTCGGCGCGGGTACTTCACGCCGGAGACCCGACCCACGCGGCAGGCACTGCTCCACCTCACTA
>NW_010253448.1:2116-9236 GCF_000690775.1 Eurypyga helias
TGCGGAGCTACCGACCCCGACTCGCTCCGGACCAGACGCCGGCAGCACAAAGGCCAGGGCACGTCACTCCCGGTGCCGTGCCGGCGAGCGAGGGCAGGAGAGCGTCACCGCTGTCCCACAGAATAATTCTATGATTATTCCTGAATTATCAAATGCAAAAAAGCCCTGATAAATGATACAGTCAATTGAATAAACCCCAAACCTTTCCTTCCTCTCAGCCTCTGTCTTCATACCTGACACCTTAAGCACTTTCCAGTGAGATTTAATGAAGGCAAAGTGTTCCCTCCTTATTCCCTAAAGGCAAATACTACCTTCCTACCTCCTGGGGAAAGAAAAAAAAAATTGCTCCAAATCTGCTTAATTTCAATTAAGAAACAGAGAAAGACTAAACGATGCTTAAATTAACTTAATAGTATCCAGAAATATTCAAGAAACCTGTGTAACAGATATATGTATCTCCATATAATGGAAAATATATATATATTCCCACCATAATTGACTGCTGGGAGGAAGGAATCTGTTGCCGAGGAGGGACCAAGTCTCCTGCCCGCGGCACGAATGGAGTGCTGCTCTCTGTACACACACCCCTACGGGAAAAGCTGCGGGACCACAACTGGCTTTGTCCCCTGAAAATCATTGTCTTCCCACAGCCCCGTTTCAGCCCTAAAGATGGGGCCACGAGGGAAAAAATCTCCATCTCCCTCTTTCCGTTTAAACCCGTCACCCCTTGTCCTGTCACTCCCTGCCCTTGGAAAAAGCCCCCCCAGCTTTCTTGTAGCCCCCCAGGCACTGGAAGGGGCTCTGAGGTCTCCCCGGAGCTTCCCTTCTCCAGGCTGAGCAAGCCCAGTTCTTCCAAAAAGCAAGAAGAAATTCTGAAAGGAACAGAAACGTCGTATTGGATCAGAGTCTGGCCTCAGTGTTCCCCCGCAGGCAGGAGGTTATTGCTGGGAACCCCTTCTCCCCTCTCCCTGCGCAGGCGAACACCCGGCCGTCGGGCAGCGCTGCCATACGCCAACCCGGCACACACCTGGGCATCCTCTCCCGCCCTAAACCTGCCGCGCTAACCGCCGGCCGCCTCCACTCAGCTCTGGGGGGGCCACCCAGCCCACGGCCACCAGCCGACCGTCCCCCTCACGGGGAGCTGGCTCTGAGGGGTTACCAGCAGCCCCCGTGCCCACCGGTGCATCCGCGCTCTCCACGTCCCCGGGGGCTCCGGTTTAGCAGCTTTACGCAGCGCTGTATCTGCCTTGTTTATTCTCTTTAATAAGTGTGTAATTTACAATATTGAACAAAATATGGAATAAATACCAGTTGTCACTATCCAACGCTACAACTTCCCCTAAGCCTGTAATTACTTACCAGGCCTTTTACTACCGCACGCATCTCCCACAGATTCCTCCCTAGCTACGTTCAGGCTGAATCTGGAGATTGTCATCCGAGCAGGCGGGAGTTTCTTACAACTTACTGATCCCTCCAGTTGATCCGTCCCGAGGATGGGAAGAAGGGCTGCACACTACTTGAATGTACCCCAAAAGCCATGACAAGCCTCTGCGGGGCCGTGGGCTCAGCCCCACGCTGCACACCCGTGCCTTGCCCATGCGCGGTCCCCTCCGGCACGGGCTCCGGGGGTGACGCTCACGAAGGAGAAGGGGATGAAGAGGCTACGGCTAACTGGGGATCTCTTCCCTGCGGAGCAGCACAAGTGAAAAATGGGGAATGGTACCCGAACCAGGCGCAAGCACCCCGAGGAGCCCGTCCTCCAGCATCGGGGGTCCCCACGCGTCGTCAGCCAAACTCGCCTCATACCATCCCAGAGCTCCCGCTTCGGTGGTCCAGCCAACCTTTGTGTAAACACGCAGTACACCCTTTCCAAGACCACTGCCCAACAAGGCTTGCCAAGCGCAGACTTGGCCAAATTCGGGGATTTTCAGCCCTTTCCTAGCTGGGCAAGCCTGCCGCTGCGGGCAAGCGCAGAGCGCGGGGACATGGCGATGCCCGCAGACGGCGAGCTAGCACGGCTGGCCCCGTGCAACAGGTCCCAGTTTGCACCCTTAAACATAAAGGGGCTTTCGCAGGTCTTTTGGGCAAGAAGTACTCAAATGCATTAACATCTTGCTCGATTAACAAAGAAACTATGGCAACACCCAGAGAGTTGCCAAGAGAATGACTGAAACGAGGTTTAATAGTTAATAAGCAGCCAGATGATGTCAGACTCATCTATTAAGACCAGTTTCTATCAGCCTGTTAGAACTTAATGTCCCAGAAAGTTGGGTTGGCCAGGATTAAATAGTCGTCCTTTTAGCCCAATTACCAGTAATAAACCCAATTTTCTAAAGAATAGGGCAGAGTTATCCAAAATGTGGCCAGACCGCGCCTGTATTTCATAGCACTATTACGCTCCTTTTGTTACGGAGCAATTTTCTAGAAGTCAGAGATGTGAATCAAAATTTAATGTGCGTGTTATAAAAATGGAAATTGCCGAAGTAGCTGGGAGAGCAGCCCGACTGCCAGGCTGCCTGCGCCGCGCGTGGAGGGAACCAAAGGCACCGCTAAATTTATATCTGTGCCGACGCCTCCCGCAGCGTGCCGGAGCCGTTCTTCATCTTCCAACTGAGCCGCTCAAGAATTCTTAAGAAAGAGTTTTCATTGACAATTAGTTCCTAAACCCCAGTAACAATTATTTCAGGGAAAAGCATCGAGCTGGCAGATACACTTGCAGAGTGACGTGTTCTCCTAGCAGGGCACGGCCACCACGGCTCCGCGCGGTACCAGGGGAACACGTCCAGCAATACCATTAATTGCAAGTCAGGAGTCATTCCCCAGTCCGGGTGGAAACACACTGATACAGTCAGTCCATAGTCCAACCCCACGGAAGCCCCGGAGATGTGAAGCAGCATGCGTCTCACCATCAACTTAATCCAGTGGCTTTGGCCAGCATCACCTCCAAACCAGTGAGGAAAAATGATGTTTGTGTGGAATGAAAGTGCTATGCACTAAACACTAAATAACTAGAAAAACATAAACAGTTCCCAGTCAACACAAGCACAAAAAGCACCATAAATCTGTGTCGGTGAGTCACCGACTCCCTGTTACCGGGCTATCGAAATAACGATTATTGGCATTTCAAACTCAGGCCGGGTTTCTACTAAGCTGAGTTTTGCCAACGCAGTGAGGGACGACTCGCGCTGAAATAGCTGGGATTAGAGGGAGAGAAAACATCCCGAGCAAGATATATCAAAATGGAGATGAAGGGGCCAAGGCTACGGAGCAAGCCCAGACCCAACACCGGAGCAGCCGTCACACCGTGTCTGCTGCGGCTCGGCACGTCCCTGCTCCGGAGGGTCGGCACCGGGATCTCCAGAGAGATCTAGTCCCCCACACGGAAAAGGAGATGTTGCTGAAGCACTGTGAGATTAACTAATGCTACCAAGAAATCCACTTCCTTAGCTGACGGTCCCGGCAAGCTCTACAGGAGAAGACAGACTCTAAGCGTGATTCCAGAGTCACGGACATGTTTTCCACGCAGGAGATTTCCCAGGACAACAGAACGTGAACTAGGAGCCAGCTGCCTCCCCGAGCAGGGCTGAGCCTGAAGCACCCTCGGCAGCACTGCACCCGCAGAAACCCCAGCGTCCCGGGAAGCCAGCCACGGGGCCAGCTGTCCGTGCCATCGGGGATTCTTCCACAACATCCCACTACTATTTCCTTCCTACTAAATCAGCCATTGCTTGTTCCACTGACTATGGAGAAAAGCCTGGAGAAGAGACCTCAGAGCCCCTTCCAGTGCCTGGGGGGGCTACAAGGAAGCTGGGGGGGCTTTTCCCAAGGGCAGGGAGTGACAGGACAAGGGGTGATGGGTTTAAACGGAAAGAGGGAGATGGAGATGGGACATCAGGAAGGAATTCTTCCCACAGAGGGTGGGAGCACTGGGACAGGTTCCCAGAGAAGCTGTGGATGCCCCATCCCTGGGAGTGTCCAAGGCCAGGCTGGATGAGGCTTGGAGCAACCTGGGCTATGGAAGGTGTCCCTGCCCCGGGCCGGGGGTGGGGCTGGGGGGGCTTTGAGGTCCCTCCAGCCCAAATCAGTCTGGGATTCTATGAAGAACTCAGCTCTCCATGAACATCACGGGAGAGCGAGAGACGTTCTCGTCTCTATGAAGTGAACAGCTTACTGACATTTAACAGATGGGCCGTATTTGGATCTTGATCACAAATACACTCTTCACCATTTGGAATGGAAGGAGCCGTGCAGCTGCCCATTGTCCCCACTCCAAGGCGGTTTGTCCATCAAAGAAGCAGAAGCCGAGTGCCCACGGAAGGAGAAGGAGCCGGCAGCACACCTACACCCACGGGTGACCCCGACCGCAGCGGCACAAGGGCCTCGCGTCGTTCACGCACACGGAAACCAAAACACGGTCCGCACACCCTCCGCGGCAAAGGCGTCTTCTCCCGTGGGCAGGGGGCTCTCCCCCTCGTTCGCTGTCCGCCAACAGGGCTGGAATTTTGGAAGGGTTGCTTTTCCTGTGTGTATTTTGCCACGCAAACCCCCCAGCAGCTACAAAAATAAGCAATAATTAAATTGCAACCTAATCCACCGTCTTTATGATAAGGTACGAATTACCGTGTTACGGACGCTCATTAAATTCAGAAGGCTGCTAAATTCAATAGATCGATATCCCCAACTCCCGGCCCAGTGCCTGCAGAATTGAATCACGGCAGGCTCGGCCAGGGAGGCCGGCAGCAGCCGGCGCTCCGCGGATCCGGGTCCTGTAGGGAGTAGGCGCAGAAAGGAGCACAAATCTAAACCAGGGATGCGGTGACTCAGACAAGACCGTTAGAATGAGGCAGTCGATAAAAATACCCGAAAGACGTAAGGCAAATCTTGAAACCACTAATTTGGTTCTAAACCGGCACGGTTGGGCCCGGTTTTCCGTGCATGTTTCCCACCCAAGCTCTGCAGTGAGATGGGAATGAGGGGAGGGGCGAGCCAGGGGGCGGCTGGCAGGGACCCCATCCCGCATGGGTCCCCAAGCTCACTCCAGCTGTGCCCCTTCCCTGGGCTCCGCACCTTCCCATCACCACCCTCATCTCCTTCCAGGCCAGGCTGGATGAGGCTGGGAGCACCCTGGGCTATGGAAGGTGTCCCTGCCCGTGGCAGGGGGTGGCACTGGGGGGGCTTTAAGGTCCCTCCAACCCAAACCATTCCCTGAGTCTACAATCTCACCCCTTCGGTGGCACAGCCTGTTTCAGGAAAACGCTGGGACATTGTGTGGACGGTAGGGATGAGCAGCAAACCCATGGAAGAGTCTGGCTGGTACCCCCTGACAGCACGGAGCGACCCCCCAGGCTGGGAAAGCCCACCCCCGCCCGCTCTGCGCTGTGACTTCTTCCACAGCAAACGGCGCAGAAAGCTAACCAACCGCTTCTCCCTGCCCAAATAAAATCCCTCCAAGGATAGACATTAATTTCTTTCAGGCTTCAGTTCTGGAGCAGAATAAACTATTTTTATCTTATTATTTGAAAAGGCAAATTTTTGTTAGGAAACTGGAGACTTGCCTCTTCAGAAGTAAGGATTTTCTCTCGTAACTGCCATTAAGTAACGGACACTCATTTAATTACAGACTCTCTGTAATTTGACAAGAATCTCCAGAAATAATTTCTCCCTCGCATTGCCTCCATGAGAGCTTTTCTGACAAGACCTAATTGAGAGAGCGACCTTCCCGGGGCGCGGGGGGAGCTCGCAGAGCCTCGGGGGATAAGGGCTGCTCACCCCCGTGCCAGCCGGGGGGTCTGAAGTGCGGTCAGAGGGCTATTAAGTGCCCGCTAATCACCCTGCAGTCCCAAAATATTTTTCAACCCTTGGCTTAATCCGTCCTCATCGCTGTCAATGGCCCGTCTGAGCGAGGGGAATGGAAACTGTCGCCCGAGAGCTGTTGAAAATCCCGCCGTTAACTAAGAGCGTCACACACGCGGCGCACGGTCCATCGGCGTTCCGAGAGACGCGAACAGCGATTCCTCGTCAGCTAATTATGAAACGCAAAGTCCCTGCCCACCTGCCACCGCAAGACGTTGTCACAGCTGCTTTCGCATCAACACAATAGGCTCCGACTCGAAAACACATCCTTCGGAACTAGCAGGGGATCAGGCCCTTTCCGTGGGAAGTGGCAGCTGCAGGTACCCGTCACCGCTCTGCACAGAGCGCTCACGCCGCGACGGAAATAGTGTCCCTGCTGTGGCATCTCAGGCTGCCGACTCACAGCAATGGGGACAGAAGTGGCTTTGCCTGTCTCCCCTTAACCCTACTCTCCTCAGCTCGCTTCCCAGAGCCGCCGTCACCCAGTGACGTCTCCGCACGGTGCCTGCTTCTGCCCCGCGCACGGGCTGCAGAACCGAACAGGAAAACGCACCCTGGAAGTTCAGCTCCGGCCCACTTCGGCCTGGTGACTAGGCTCCGGCACGACAGCACCTCTTCTGTGACCGTATCTCACACGAGCAGAACACCCTTGTTTGCGCCACGCGTACCGCGGAGCACGCAGCAGTACTGGAGGAAGAAGGATCGCAATTAAACCTGCACTGTAATTGTCAAAACAAACAACGCTCGCTTTGCTCCCTTGCGGATACGGATCCGCAGTGGAATGGCAGAACGAAGGTGTTGGCCGGCGGACGGCAGCGGGCGGAGGAATCGCAGCCGGGGGGAGGAGGGGGCAGCGGGGTCGGGCGATGATGTTGGATGCAGGATGCAGGCTGCCGGCGGGGGGCTGTGGGCAGGGAGGGGGCTGCACGCTTGGCCTCGTGCGAGACACGAGTTACATGAGGGATGGGAGAGCCCCAGCATGGAGCCGCGTGCGGTGACAACCAGGACACACAAGGAGAACAGAATGAGCCACCCCACATCCTTGTTGAGTCCCTGAACAAGCTTCCCTCTTACTTGCTTTTTAATTAACCGCCAGGAACGAGCATCACCCAAGCAGCCTCAGCAGATTCCTCGTGATGGCTTTTCGCTACCCTCCAAATGCGCTGCGCCTTCATTACAGCCTGATCCTGGCACAGCACGTCCTGGCGCCAAACCCACCGCATCAGTGCGGCCACCAGATACCCCAGAAAGCAAAATCCAGGAGGAT
>NW_010253448.1:9384-17253 GCF_000690775.1 Eurypyga helias
GCTGGGGGGACTTTGAGGTCCCTCCAACCCAAACTGTGCCGTGATTCCGTCATTTGTGTGCGTTGTCATCCGTCTGGTGGACAGCCAACATGCGGCACCAGGGAGAGAGCCCCGGCATCAGCAATGGGGGGATGAGTTTACAATAATAACAACAAGTGGGTCTAAATCACACAAAAGCTCAAGAATTAGGTATCATTTTCCCACTCCATCAACTTCTTCCCCCAATTTATTTCCAGCTGCACAGTCCCGCTGTGTGCCCATGACAACACCCCTTTGTGCTCCCGGTGCCGAGTGCCGGGAGCACGAGTCCGACACGGGGGCAAAACCCAGCCTGGGAGGTCTGAGCCCAATTCAGCCGGTGCTTCCTGCACAGTCTAACGGGGCACGTCTCCCGGGACCCCTGCTCATCCATCGTACTGGCCGACTGTGACACCCGGACACTCGCACGCCGACCGAGAGGGCAGCTTTGTGCCCCAAAGGGGCACAGCCTAAACGAGGGTCTCACCCTGCAGAGCACCACTGCTGCCACCCGGGCAAACATCTCGGTGTGATCCAAAATAACTACGGCTCAGCAGCTGGGACGTGCATCCCCGCAGCCCGGTGTTTCAAACATCAGCCCTCTGAAGCACCCGCAGAAGGAATTTATGTGGGACAGGCATTTGGCAACGCTGCCGGGGCTCCACTTGAGCGCGCAGCCCGCCGCATGCCCTCGCATCGAGACCTACTTTTGAACAAACCTCATGCACGATTTGCAGCGCATCGGTCCACATACAACCCACAGGCACTGGGGCTTCCCAGGGAGGCTTACAAACCAAACTGAGGGGAGCCGAGTGCCCGCTTACATTAGATATGGGAAATCTGATCTTGGATCTATCGGAACTACCCCAACTGCGCTCCCGGCAGCCCACACGTGAGGGATACCCGAGGGCCAGGAGATGCTGTCCAGACCGGTGACATCCATTCTCCTAGGGAGAAGAACCACTTTTTTTGTTTCAAATGTGCCCGTATTTAAAGCAATACAAGTAATCTCTTACGTTTAATGATTATTGTTGACCGCAGCGACAGATGGGAGCTGTCCCGTGAGGTTATCATCCACCGGCACCGAGGTGCGAGGACTCCGACGGGGCTGGTCAGACGGGCGGGTGGTACCCAGCCCCTCCCAAGGCTGGCAAACCCTTTACACGAGTGTGACAAGGCCTGGACACTGATGAGACCCCCAGGGTGGCCTCCCTGAAGCCTGGAGGGTGCTTTCAGATCCCATCCCCGGCCTGTCCTCCCCGTGGCACCCAGGGAAGGCGACAGCCCCACGACCAGCCAGCCGCCTGCATCCTCACCGTGCCGCTTCACTCCCCTTTCAAAAGTTTTTACGATATCTGGATTTCGCTTGAAATCAGCGTCAAACGCCCAGTGTGTGGAGGAGGAGGGGCTGAAGTGCGAAAAGCCATATCTGCAGATGACTTTCCAGGCCTGGGTAATTAAAGAGAAGAGGGACGAATGCTCCAGAAGTGCCCAGCCAGGCGGGTACGGCCGCATCTGGCCTGTTCCCCGCCGTAAATGGCAATTTATTCTTGCTACTCTTCTTTATGCTCTGTGACACTGACAGAGTAAATTTAGAAACAGCAGACTATTCCTTTATATAGCAACAGCCAACCTGTGGAAGGCAGTGCCCCGAGACCGCGGGAGAACAGACTCCGTCACCGTGTTTGTAAGGGTTGTCGGGTCGCATCACCACTCACAGGCTGACAAGCTCGGAGAGCAAGAGGGATGCTCACGCTTCCCTGTCAAGACGGATGCGGAAGGGCAGGAGATGCTCTGCCCGGCTCCCCTGGCTCGCTGCGCGGAGACGGGGTCTCTGCAGGGCTCAGGCCTCACTCGGAGTAGGAACCGCAGGGAAAGTTAAGGAGGGATGCTATCCACGTAAGAAAAATGAGAAGTGGTGTTTCAGTAGGTTTGTACAAGAAGGGAAGGGTTCTGCCGGAGCTCTGCTGAATGGAGACGAAGCCCTGAGCGGCGCCGATGCCCACCGGTGAGGACGAGCCAGCACAGCCGGCCCCCAGGGGTGGGGGCGAGCCAGCACAGGGATCCTGCCTTCGGCGCGGCGACCACGGCTCCCGCGCTCCTCCGACACCACGCGCAGCAGCGGCGGGTCCGCGGCCAGACCTGCTCGTTGCTATGGAAATACAGATAATAACGAGCAGCAAGAGTAATTGTGGAGATGCACCAGTTGCTAACGGGAAATCACGTGCACTCCATCAGGCTGTAGCCATAGCCCAACTCCGGCCGCACGAACGCGTCTGGGAGACGCGGAGCCATTTTGGAGAAGGAAAAAACCCTGGTGCTTTGCGTTAGAAGACTGAATATTCTCACAAGCCATTTCCCCAGAGCAGACAGACCGTTGCTAATCTTAGCTCTGCACCACTTGGAAAGGCCCTGACACCATATTTGGAAGACTTTAAACATTAATTAATAGGGAAATTAGCAATATTAATAATTAACGATGCTTTTCTAAGAAAGAACGAGCCACATTAAACCCAGTAACGAGTAATTGAAGTCATCAGACTCGGCGTATTTTTCCTGTGTACCTAAAAAAGCAACAAAGGCTGCTCGGAGCAGAGAAGGAAAGGAGCTACCTGCTCCTCTTAACCGCATGTTTTATGGAGAAACAAGCACTGAGGTGGAGAAATTATTAGGCTCAGAGCAGCAACCGGTGTGCGACTGATCAAATGCGGGCAGGAACAGTCCCTGGTACTTTGAGGATAAATGGTCCTGCCGCTGTTTATTCCGGGGGGATCGATCCTCCCTGCAAGCCCTGTGCTACACACAAGGCAGGCAAAGAGCAGAACCCCCCCAGCTCCCTGCAGAGCACCCCAGGGCTTCACACCCCAAGCCAGTGCCAGCCCAGCCTCCAGCCCCATGCTCGGGCACACAGCAAGCACCCCGCTCCGCCAGCACCCCGCTCTGCCCCCCCGCCTCAGCACAGCTCTGATCCCCTGCTGCCAGCCAGCTAGCACAAGGCTGTCTTTTGGACGTGTGCCGAGGGGAACACTGACAACACACTGATGGTTTGGTTGTTGCCAAGCAATGTTTCCATCAAGCCAAGGACGTTCTCGGGGTCTCACACCGCCCCTCTGTCCCCGGCTGCTTCTCTACATGGAGCTGGGAGGGGGCACAGCGCGGACAGCTGACCCCAGATGACCAGAGGGACATCTCATGCCATCACACCTCATGCTCAGGATATATGTTGGGGGAGTTGGCTGTGAGGGAAATCACTGCTCAGGGACTGGCTGAGCATCAGTCGGACGGTGGTGAGTGGTTCTAGCACTTTGTTTTCCTTCCCTTTTCCTTTTTTACTTTGTTACATATTATTATGATTATTAACAGTGGTAGTAGTATTTTGTTACATATGATAGTAGCAGTAGTATAATTATTTCATTTCACTTACTTTCAATCACTAAACTGTTCTTAACTCACAAGTTCTCTTATCTTCATCCTCTGATTCTCCCTCCCATCCCACCGGGGCAGGGGGGAGTGGTACTCAGTTGCTGGCTGGGGCTGAACCACGACAAGGTCTCTCCTCCAACACTCCCTCACTTGCCCACCCTTTATGGCACCCCTGAAGCGGGTACGGAGCGTTCGGTTTTCAAGAGGGAACTTAAAAATGGCTGAGAACAAGACAGAATTCAGCATCGCTTTTAAAACCAAAATCACAAGGGAGCCTTTAAGAGGTCCGAGAAAGAAAAGATGGGCCTTTTGGGGAGCCACCATCGTTATTCTACTCAATCTCATTTATTCTGCTTCCTAATTATCAGTGCTTTTTCCAAATAAATCCAGAAGCGTTCCAGTTCCCTGCCCGCTCAGCGTGTAACAGCCCGAGAGAAGAACTCTTTGTCACAAAGAGTCTCCAGGAATATTTTCTCTGATCAGCTGCTCCTGTTTTTTAATGAAAAGAGGCTTTTACTGCTCGCCGCAGCAGCGAACTCATCGTGGGACATGAAAGGCAGTCTTGTTCCTTCAGCTATGTCACTGTGGCTGGTAACGACCACCAGAACATCGGGAAAATAAACCAAGAAGGTTGGTTGTGCCCTGGTCAGAGCAGGCTGCTGCGGTAGTGAACTGCGGGTTAAGGGCACAAACATTCGGCTTTTCGGAAGGGAAGCGGACACTAACTCGGCGGTAGGTCAGGGAACAGATATGCTGCCATCACTGCGTATCGCCTGCGGGTGTCTAAGACGCATTTCAGCTGCACGAGCTGCAGCGGGGGCCACGCTCGAAACCGAAATGCAGCTGTCTTGCTTTTTAACATGTGTATTCTGCAACTACGGCGTATAAGGGAGGTCCCTGCTACCGTTTCATTCCACTCAAGTACCATAAAGAACATGGAAAATAAAAAAATCTCAAGAAAAGGGCTGGAGTTGTCAGTTACATTCATCCTTGGCAACTGGATGGATTAAACCATGGAAATACAGCTGGTGTCTGCTTCAGGGCTGCGGTGCTTCAAGGTGTGTGCAGTAACGACCCCAGTGGCATCACGCCTGAATGTCCCCCCGGCTTCGGAGGGGAGCAGAGGCACTCAGCTACATGGAAAGGGTCCCCTCGGCCCGGCTGGAGAGGTGCCGCCGTCTTGGGAGCGGCACAGCTACGATGCCCTGGGCACGGGGCTCCAGAGGAGCCCCCCACCACGCAGAGTGTGCGCTGAGCTACAACCACAGACAGGCTCTTCTTCCTCCATGAGCCATCAGACCGATATTTAAAGGCCAACGAGCCCTTACCTACGTTGTGCCGTGAGCCGCGTGCGGTATCCGCGTGTGTGCATCGCCCTTGGAGCTAATGGAGACGTTCCCAGTTGCGAGCGCTTTCCCCGCGACAGCCCTGTCAACACAACCGCGATGGCTGGAAAACAAACTCCAGGTTCCCTTCCCAGGAGCAGCGCTGGGGGGGTTGCACCGCGCGCCTGGCTCCGGGATGCTATTTTAGATGCTCGGTCCTATCTTTGTCCCAGAGACTCGCAAGCAGCAGACGCGCTCCCGAAATACCTTCCGCTGGCATCAATGGATGTGCTGCGTGCCGGAGCAGCCGCAGTGCTGTAACGTAAGGCATCGTGGGCCAGCAGTGCCGGCGGCTCAAAAAAAAAGGACACCAAAGCACCCCGATCAGGCGGCTGCAGCGGCAGCAGCGCATGGCTCCAGGGGCCGGCGGTGTGAGGTGAGGAACACCAGCACCAGGGCAGGACACAGCGCGCTCCTGAGGCTGGGGTGTCCGTCTCCCTACACTGCTGCCGTCCCCGTGCACGTTCTCCGTGTTTTCTTCCATGCATGTTTCCCATGAGTTTTCTTACCTTTTCCTCCAATTCTCTCCCCCATCCCACTGGGGGAGCAGGGAGTGAGCGAGCGGCTGTGTGATGCTTAGCTGCTGGCTGGGCTTACACCCCGACAGAAAGAAAACTGCATTACACCCAACATCCTGAGACTCCTGAGCTGTGGGCATGTACTAGAAGGAAAACACATAGAACCATACACTTAGGGAATGGTTTGGGTGGGAAGGGGCCTTAAAGCTCCCTAGTCCCACCCCCTGCCATGGGCAGGGACACCTTCCATAGCCCAGGGTGCTCCCAGCCTCATCCAGCCTGGCCTCGGACACTCCCAGGGATGGGGCATCCACAGCTTCTCTGGGAACCTGTCCCCGTGCTCCCACCCTCTGTGGGAAGAATTTCTGACACCAAGTCAATTAAAGCATTTCCCACAGCCCTGGCCATGGAAGGGCTCTGTTTTACAAAGAAGGAGAAATTAGGACCGAGACTAAACAAGCCACTGTTAGTCCCACAAGCTTGCGACGTGGATAATTCTGGAAAGGAAAAGACGACCCACAAGAGATTCATGAATACCTGAAGATATTTATACTGGAGGAGGCTTGACCCCAGGTAGAAACACCGATTCCCTTCGGCTCTCCCTGACGGCAACAACAGATCTGTTCTTTATTTCGGAGGCCTCAGAACAGATTCCCTCAGGTGACAGACTACACTGCCCCGTCCGAGCCTGCTGAGCATCGCCGGGACGGAGCCTGCCCAGCCGGTACCCGCCGGAGCACGGATGGATGACCATAACCCCTCAGGACATTTCAACTCGACAGCAAGAGAGCAGACCCAACTCGCAGATGGTGGGGATGTCAAGCAGAATTATTCACCAAGTTTGACCTCTCTGGGGAATGCAGACATCCTGCTGCTGTGGCGAGACATCCTCCCGAACGCCGTTATGTACCAACTCGCTCTGGAAAGCCAACACCTCGTGAAAGAAGACCTTAAACACAAGAAGAGGGGGCTGCGGGGCCGCCCATCCGCCAGCGCTGGTTTGCCCTCGGGAACAAACCCCCGCGCAGCCGGCAACGGAAGACTCCCACTTCGGCAATGGAAAACTCCCACTTCGCAGGGAGGAGGAGGAGGAGAGAGGCCTCCGGGAGAGAGGAAGGGGCGAGGTGGGGGTACCTCTGGAGATGCTGAACTAAGTGCACAGAGGACTCCAAACCAGAGCCAGAAGAAACATCACCTAAAATCCTTTCCAAGTACGACTGAGGGGCAATCAGCGACTGAATTGTTTGTTGATGCTACTCACCATTTTGACAAACGGAAGCAATTTCCTCTAGTTAAAAGAAACCTGCTATTTTTTAAGTAATTTCACACATGGATCTTTCTATCAGAAAGCCGTGTAGAAAAATATACAAGGCGCTGAAAACATCCATTAATCAATCCCCCCGTTCGCCTCGGCACAACTGCGCTTGTTTTGACACCCGCCCGCAGCGTCCCTGCTGCAGCATCTCACGGGCAGCAAAAACCAACCGCCCCACGCAGAGAGGGGGTGCAGATGCCCCCCTGCACACTGACTGCGTACTGCCCACCCCCTGCCAGAGCGGAGAGCAGAGCTCCTGCGTGCCCCTGGTTGTAAGGGGCTATGGAGGGGCTGTCTCAAACCCCTGCGTTAGCGCCCCGGTGCCCGACAACTCAGGCAGCTGCCAGGTTGGCAGTGGGGCCAGCTCAGGAATCAGCCGCAGCCAGACGACGGAGAGCCGCAGCCAGCTGGGATGCTGGCGCAGAGAAACGCGGTACCACCATCGGCATCCCACCGTGAGCGTCTCTTTGCCAGGAGCTCCCCCAGAACGCCGGCCTGTGTCGTCTGTCCAGCGGTGCCCAGACCTCAGGGCTGCCGGTTACTCCAAAACCCCCTGCGTTAAGCCAACAGGCAGTGGGGGTGTTGGGGGCAACCAAGTGCACCCTATGCTGAGGGTGAAAAGCCAAGTCAGCTGCCTGCTCAGCAGCCCCTCACTGTTGCCCCAATGCTGCTTTCATGGAATCGTTTTGGTGGGAAAAGGACCTCAAAGCCCCTCCAGCCCCACCCCCTGCCATGGGCAGGGACACCTTCCATAGCCCAGGGTGCTCCAAGCCTCATCCAGCCTGGCCTTGGGCACTCCCAGGGATGGGGCATCCACAGCTTCTCTGGGAACCTGTCCCAGTGCTCCCACCCTCTGCGGGAAGAATTCCTTCCTGATGTCCCATCTCCATCTCCCTCTTCCCAGTTAAACCCGTCACCCCTTGTCCTGTCACTCCCTGCCCTTGGGAAAAGCCCCCCCCAGCTTCCTTGTAGCCCCTTTATCTGCATCTCTGCCCACAACGCGGGTTCACTTCGCCAACAGGCATCGTCTGCTGCCTGGGGAACCTGAAGCGCGCCGCTCAGACCCACGCCGACTGTCCTGGCAGAGCCTGTTACTGGCTACAGGCACATCCATGTATGAAAGTGAACGACCACCCCTCGAGGTCAGACTCAGGAGGTACCCGAGCATCCAAGCGCTGGACACCGGGAGCGACCAGAGCAGGGGGATGGG
>NW_010253448.1:17276-20149 GCF_000690775.1 Eurypyga helias
GGGGTGGGGGAGGGTCCCCCCCGCCAGCGGCGGGAGACGTTATCATTCCATCCCTGTGCCAAAGGTCCTGCCGAGCTGCTTTCTGTGCCGGCGTAGCGGCTGATCGATGGCAGCTCAGGCTCCAGCAAATCTAGAATCGGGCTTGAATATGAAGTTATGGGGACGGCTCGAACAGCCATGAATTATTCATGTGATTACAGCACACAACATTGAGCTTTAAAGTGCAAATTATTTGGGACCAGGCTTTAGCCTTATTTCTGTACAGGATAAAGCATGTTCTCCTGTGCTGGAAACAATCCAAGCCTAATGGATATAATTTTCCCTGTTTCCTACTTTCTGGTCTTGCCTGGTAGTTCCCATGAAACTAGGGAACCAGTAAAACACAGAGCACATACACAGTCTGTAGCTTTCCATGGCATTATGTGACATTTGTGTGACAAGGGAATTTAGCATGCTACATACCACAGCTTATAAAAACGCCTGTCGAGAGATGTAATCGCCTTCTGTCAGCAAACAGACACGCAGCCACAGCGGTAACGTCCTGTCCAGCCAGCGTCAGCAGCAGCGATGGCAACAGGAGATTTCCACACCGACGGTCTGACTCGGGAGGTGGCTGAGCCTTCCCAGCCGATGGCGTGGGGGCAGCAGCCGGCACAAGCTGCCTGCGCAACCGTGGAGGGTAAGCCAAGCACGCCGCCAAGCTGCTGCCAAGCAATGTGTACGCTAAGCCAAGGATGTTCTCAGGGTCTCATGCTGCCCCTCTGTCCCCAGCTGCTTCTCTACATGGAGCTGAGAGGGGACACAGCGCGGACAGCTGACCCCAGCTGACCAAAGGGACATCTCATGCCATCACACCTCATGCTCAATACACAAGGTGGGGGGAGTGGGCCAGGGGGCACATTCCCTCTCTCGCTGTTCAGGGACTGGTTGAGTGTCAGTCAGCGGTTGCAGCACTTGGCTATTTTCCCACTGCTGTTTTCCTGTCCATTACACACTATTCTCATTAGCAGTAGTATTTTCATTACAAAGTAGTAGTATCATTATTCCATTTCATTATTTTCAATTATTAAATGTTAATTGTTAATAGCGAGCGGCTGTGTGATACTTAGCTGCTGGCTGGGGTTACACCCCAACAAAAAGAAAACTGCATTACCCCCAACATCCTGAGACCCCTGAGCCACAGGCATGTACTAGAAGGAAAAACACAGGGAATTCTTAAGGGGGCCTAAGTAAGTACTTCTGCCCATGCCCTTACACCAAATATCCTGCCCACACACCAATGACATCAAAGTCCAGCGCTAGGAAGTATCTTGGCTGTAAAGTTCCTAAATACTGCAATAGTTTCTTTTCAATGGAGGTTTCTTCCCAGTTACTACAGAGCTCCCTGTTCCCTTCCTTTTTCCCCTCTCTGAGCATCTGAAATGCATATATGATGGCCTTTCGTTGCCACCAGCAAACCCTCTAAATTCATGGGACATAACACGCCGGTATTTTAAGCAGCGATGCCAACTTTTGCTAAGCTGCGGATCTTGGTTGGGTGGGTTGTTTGCTTGCTGAGGGGTGGGGGAGTGTTTTTTCAGTCAGAGAGTTCACCCGAAATGAAGGAAGGAAGACAGGAATGGTTTTTTCTGAGCACAGACAGCTTTATCTTCCCTTGTACAGACCATGCAGGAGTGGGAGACCCAAAGCAACACACCAGCATCTAGTGCCGCGCTCATACATCCTCGCTCCTGCCCTCACTGCTTTGCTTCAGAGCTCGGTGCACTCTCTCCCGCGCTCCACCGCGCTGCCGCCAGCACATCCCCCAGATAAACACAGAAGATCACTCAGCCCTTGGACAGCCAGGCTGTAAGGGAAGGAGAAGCTTGGACAATCAGGTAACGTTCTATGCCAAACAGCCTTCTGCAGGTTAACCCGACAGCTACCCAGAGCCCCACCGGCCTCAGCAGCACCCAGCTCTCTGCTGGTGTCACCAGAACCAAATAAGTGCATTTTCTGGAATAATTAATGAAAATTTGTCAGCTTCCAGAACTGTCAGCTGAACTGCAGATACACGCCATCGCCGTTTAATTTAATTAGGGAGCACTGCTAACCATCAGCCTGTAAGGCTTCGGCGTGCAATCGAATCAGCCGGACGCTGAACTCGGACCATCATTCCGTGCCCGCACCCTGCACCGGTCCCTGGCACTGGAAAAGGCCCCGAACAACAGACGAGCTGTAAATTAGCACATCAACATTCACACGCTGTCATCTCTCATTGCCTTGCAGTATTCAGAGCCGCCTGTTCCCACACATCCTAAGCACTTTTAATTTTCCATAACTGTCACCTAAAGAAATTTAATTCCTGAAGAACAGTGGGAAAGGGAAGGAGGACACTGACATTTATCTTCTCTCGCTAGGAGAAGCTAAGCTGCTCGCCAGCTATCCGGCCCCTCCTCGCTTAGGGAGATAAATGCCACGAGGGAGCCTGGCCAGCGTTGCTCTCCCTGCTCCACAGCCAGCCGCTCACCAGCACCGGGGATTTACACCCCAGCACCGTCCCTCTGTCACTTCTCCACAACGTGTAGCCACGTCACACAGAGGAATTGATTATCCATGAGTAATGTAGGTGCCTCGCTGCGGGATCCTCGGGTAAGGTGCCAGAAACCACACGTTAACAGAACGCAGCTACGAACTGCTTCACGGTCTCTGCGGAATGACAAGGGGTTTGAAACTGCGGCTGGAGAGCCGGTCCCTGGAAAACTAACAGGAGAAGTCATATCTGCTGTCATAGAATCATGGAATGGTTGGGGTTGAAGGGACCTCAAAGCCCCCCCAGTGCCACCCCCTACCATGGGCAGGGACACCTACTATAGCCCAAGGTGCTGCAAGCC
>NW_010253448.1:20220-20645 GCF_000690775.1 Eurypyga helias
CCCAGTGCTCCCACCCTCTGTGGGAAGAATTCCTTCCTGATATCTAATCTAAAGCTCCCTCTTTCCGTTTAAACCATTACCCCACCCTCTCCATCAGCTCTCAGGCTGACCAAGACCAAGACCGACGGGCTCAGCAACATCCCCGACGGAGACTCAGCCATGCCCACGCAAATCCCAACAGGGGGGCACAGGAACACCATCACAAGTGTCTTTGTTCCGCACATACCCACCACACTCCATTTCAGGCATTCCCACAAGACACAGAGGGATATTTTAAGGAAACGCAGGTTATCCCCCCTGCGTGGAGTCGAGAGCACGCGCCCACAGCACTCACCACCCCAGAACCCGATTGTCACGCGGCAGAAGCACCAAACGAGCAACGTTTTCCATTTCCAGAAGGGTTTACGTGTCAAGGACAGGCGCCG
>NW_010253449.1:0-9712 GCF_000690775.1 Eurypyga helias
CTATGATTCTATGATTCTAATGTGTGTTTGCTGCATAGAAGGTCAACAGTCTCCTGGGATTCATCAAACACAATGTTGATGGCAGAACAAGGGAGGTGATCCTTCCCCTCTGCTCAGTCCTGGTGAGACACATCTGGATTACTGTGTGCAGTGTTGGGCTCATAAACAGACATGGGCATAGTGTAGTATGTTTGCTAAAGCAGTGAAGCACTTTTCATACAAGGAAAGGCTGGAGAGCTGGAACTGTTCATCCTGGAGGAGGGAATGTTCAGGGGACCTTTCAATTTATATAAATATCTGATAGGACCCTACAGGGATAGGTGCAAAGAACATGGAGCTAGATAGCAAGAATATTCTCAGTGGTGCCCAGTGACAGGACAAGAGACAATGGACTCAAGTTGAAATACAGAAAATGCCAATTAAACATAAATGAGATTTTTTGGGGGGAGGGGCAGGGATGGGTGGGATGGGAGGAAGGAATGTTTTGGGGCTTTTTGCTGTTGTCAAACAATGGAATAAGGTTGTCCAGAGAGCTTATGGTGTTTTCACCCTTGGAGGTATTGAAAAAATACATACATAAAAAAGATACATACCTGAGGAACCTGTTCTAGTAACTGCTTTGAGCAGGAGTTTGGACAAGACTATCTCTAGAGGTGATAGCAAGCCTCAGTCATCCTTTGATTCTGTCTCTAGAAATGGTACACTTTGCTAGTGAAAATGCCTGGTGGCAGGATCATATCCTAAAAATAGCAATTTGTGGCATTGTAAATACAGAAATATACATGGTTCAGTTGTAATAGATGCAACTAAATTATTCCCTCACCTGAGCTAACTCACAGGTGCTAGAGTAGCTGTGAATCCTCTCCTTGGATTAAAATGGAAGGTACAATTTTGCCCATAGGTGTTACATGGAAACGGGAAATCCAAAATCAAGAAAATCAGAAAATAAAATCTTCCTGCTAGTATGCCTTTAGGTGGCTTGCAGTAATGCTAGAGAATGTATTTCAACCTTCTGTGGATCTGCTTCTGCCAACTGTAACTCACTGCCTTGTATTTTATATCTAGTATTTGGCTTGATATTTTAACCTAGGCTTAGCTAGTATTTTCCCTGCTATATCAGCATATCATAAGAAAAAAATTGCTGGTGGGAATGGCAGAAGCTTTATTATTTGGCAATTATGCAAACAGGTTTGACTAATATATTTGCAGGAATTCTCTACTTATGAAATTGAATGAATTAAAACTTTGCAGCAAAGGGGGAGGTGATTCTGAGTTAGGTTCCATTTCAGTCCACTCATAGAGCTTGCCAAGGGAATGTGAACTACAGGCTTTAATCCTGGGGAAAGTAATAAGCACCTTGAAGGCTGGCCAGGTTATCCTGCATAAGTGTTGCCTTGAAAGAAGCAGAATGCTACATGAGGCATTGTTGCCTGAAGCTTCTATTCACTGAATATTACAGGACGAATAAAAGATGATTCTACTGAACCGTGGGTCAGACACTGACTACAGAATATCCCAGATGGGAGCACACACGCAAAACTCAAAAACCAAATGCTTTGTTTCATCTGAAACTTGCCTTGGCACCCAAGGCATTTCTTTCCTATTTATTTCTTGGGAAACAGAACTGTAAAAAGATTTTTCAGTACTTGAACACTAATTCTGCCTGTTGTCAAAATGGAGAATAGTAAGACAGTGCTGTATAAGGCATAGACCTGATCTCAAATAGCCCTGCATACTTCCAGAAGTGTTTTCAGAGAATGGGAACTTGAAATGCATCTCCACTTCCCTAAAAGAATCTGAGGAGACACAAGGAACTTCAATGAATGAGAATGCAGAAGTATTTTTTAGGCTTTCCTGATATTCAACTCTTTATCTCCAGCTATGGTAGGTTGTCCTAGTAAAACTGGGAATATCAGGAACATTCCTGAGAAACAGGGATTTTTCAGCTTGCTCTGATCTGGGACAATAGTAATAATTCATAATAATTTTTCCTGCTATTTTGTTATTCCTTTGACACAAAATGTAAAATGTATGTGTGATTAATTGATATCACACACATTTGTGTGATGTCAATTTAGAATGTGAGTAGTTTAAAGTGATTCCTATAACTCAATGTGAAATATTAATGGATGTAGGCAAAATACCACTGTCAGTTTTGGTGACACTGGTATTTGTCATGTTGTTCCTTTCTATCTTTATTTTGACTCTGAGCTACATAGTCCTTCAGTACAACCGTTCATTTTCTTCCTAACCCACATTGCATTTAGATTTACTGAACTTTTTTAAAAATTAACATCTGGATGGAAGATGAACTAATTTATATTGATCACATGGGAACAGCTTAATGTGCATTAGTTTTGTTAGCTTTACAGCTGGCTTTGGGTGCAGCCATTTAGCAAAATGTACAGCAGTAAACAAAATGTCACTGATGACTTAATTTTTTATACCATCCCTGCTTTCATAAGATTCTTATAGCTTCCTTTACTTTCTGCCTCTTTATACATGGAACTAATACTCTACCACATGTTTTTTGTAGATATAACATCTGCTGGCAATATAAGTGGTGAAAATTGTAGCAGAAACCAATATTTAATTAATAGTAAGATTCAACTATTCTAATTATCATTGAGGATTCATAGAGTTAAAATATAACCCTGGGAAACAGCATTCATCTTGCCATTTCCAAATTGCATGCAAAGAAACTCTGGAGGACTTCATCTGTGTCACATCCCTTACTGGTAAGAGATAAATGTGCAGGTTTGAATATTAATGCCCCCTATTGTTAAAATTCAAGTCAGAGGTTTAGAATTCTTCTCTTTTCCCTCCAATTCATTGATCTATCCAGTGGGAAACAATAATTCTAAGAGTTTATAACTTGAATCTGCAAACCTTTTTTAGTGCTACTGTAAATGTTATGTGTCCTTATTTCCATTTGCATTGAAATTTAATTTGCAAGAGTAATTACTGTTTGTCTCTCTAAAGACATGGAAAATTTTGTTTTATACCTGTACTACTGGTAGTATAATGCATATATCATATTCAGATAAGTTCCTAGGATCAGAAGTAGTGCAATGTTGAATGCCTCTCCTACTGAGTTTTTTGTAATACATTTTTTTTTTCCATACTCTTGACCTTTATTTTCCCTTTTACTGTAGCAGCCTCTAGCTTTGCTTTATACCCAGTTCAGGATTTGTGATATATTTGGAGGATTTCCGAGGTACAGTTTTTTACTGGATCAGGCTCTGCAATTAATATCTTATTTAAAAATCAGCCATCCTGCTGTTGCAGAAATAATGCAATTGTACATAGATGAACATATGGTAAGTGCACTAAGAGAGAATTTTTTCTTGTATCATTCTGATTTTTTTGTCTAAAACACATAAATAATTTGTACACATATACAAGCACACAGAAAGCAACAGCATCCAGTAGCAAAAAGCTGAGGAAGGGATAGCTCATAAAGACATACACCTTATGCAAAACATTTATTAAGCATAGGTAGAAGGACATATACTTTTTTTGTCCCCAAAGCAAAGAAAGCACTACAGAATTAGCATTTTAGAATTATGAGAGGAAAAGAAGTAGGAAAAATCTGAGAGAGAGTCTATCAAGTTGATGCTGGTTTAAACCTGTGCATCTGCATTGTTTATGCTTCCCTCACAGCTGGCCTCTTTTTCACCTGTTAGCTTCCAGCACAAAAATCTTCAGGCTATCCTGAGGGTCAGTTCTTTCAAAATACTCTAAGATTTTTTTTCATCTTACCCACTTACCTTTTCTAGCACAGACTTCAAGTCTTGAAAAAAATTGCAAATTTGTGTTTGTGTCCTATATATTCTAGAACAAAGTACAATAATTATTTTTCTTTTCGCAAATCGTATTTCACAAAAATTCAATACTATTTACACATCAGTGACTGTTTTCTGCAATTTTTTTTTTACAAAGCAGAGTGTTTTCATAGTACGTTTTCCAGATGTTTCAGTCCAGTATCTATCAATAGTTATTATATTTTCAGATGATACATGCTGCAATCTTTTTTTTCTTTTCTTTCATGCATTAAGAAGTAATAACTTAACTGTCTGCATCAGCTGTTTCATTTTACATTTTTTTTTAAACATCAGTGTTTCTTAATTCTAGTTCTCCAAGCTTTCATTTAACCATCATTTCTTATACCCAGAAGAATGAATGCAAGTGTTTCACTGTACCCCTGATCTCCAATCTGCCCACTTTTAGGGAATGTTGAAGGAAGTTTGCATCCTTATGACATTTACAGGATCTAAAATGAAGGTAGACCAAGGTTCTCAGAACCCTTGCTTTAGGTTCTGTGCAGGCTCAGGTGTGTACCATGTCATGCTTGGTTCATAATTATGCTCAATTGTAACATCTAAATAATCCTACATAGACTTGCTCAATTCTGCTGGTCTCCAAAAGTGAAGGATACACAGGTTTTGTGCAGTTCTACATGTAAAACATTGATGTTTTCCCACAGCTTCCTTTTCCAAAATGTAGTTAGTACCCAAATTTGAGATGTTTCTTTCTGTAAAATTTTTGTGACACCTCATTTGGACAGGAACGTTTGCTTACTATTGTCCTTTTTTCTATTAAGAAACTGGTAAGCAAGACCAGACATCGTAGAACATTTTCAATTAGCTGACCTTTCTTCACAACCAATTGTTTAGCCAGACAGTTGTAGGAAAACCTAGATAAAAATACCAAATACAAAAGGGGAAAAAGTACCTGCTATTCTGCCGACATTCAGAGACCAGTATAAGGATTAATTAAATAGCCTAGAGAATAATAATTGCAAGTTCTAAGAGAGTTTCTACCCTCTGTCATGAGGAATATGTGCCCACCACCACAAATTAGAGGCAATGATGAAAATCAGGCAGAGGCTTAAATAGGTTTGCAGCTAAAGGAAAGAATGGCTTGTCAGTATTTTTTTGTCATTACAAGCATGATGAGGCTGAGTATATATTCAAACTACAACAAGCCAAAAATATAACGATTAAAAGTGATTGGGTAGCAAGGACATAGTAAATAAAAATGGAAATAAACTTCCATTTGTTATTTGCTCTGAATTCTCTCCAGCCACCCAGTATATTAAACTGATTTCCTGGTTTTTAAGAGCTTACAAATTTGGAAAAAAAAAGTCTTAAAGTAAAATCTCCAAAATCTGTTCCTTTTGTTTACAGTAGCAACTGAGAGAAATTAAAACATAACAAGAAAAGTAAATCAAGACATTACGTTAAACTTCTAATGGTCAGATAATGGTCTGCATATCTCATTGCTAGCATGTGTTGGCTGAGAAGGTCATGGGATCTCCATCAGAGACAAACTTTAAGAATAGCTCCTGACAACCTGTCCCTGTCTGAAAATAGGGGTTGTGTTTTCATTTAGGTTTTTCCCCAGAATAATCACCTGTACATTATCCAATACAGAGATATAGCCTATTAGCAATTACTTTATTCTTTGTCTCAGAACTTCTGGATGTGTTGTCCAGGTTAAAAAATGTGGCTCTGGAAGTTGAAAAAGTGGCAATTACTAAATACTTCTGAGTGATGGAAAATTTTGTCTTAATTTTCTGACATCATCAGAGAATGATAGAATAAGCAACATGAAAAACAAAAGTATTAGATCATTTTTCCATCTTGTAACAGGGTCAAGGACTGAACATATAATGGCTATCTTGTCAGACTACATTTAAATAAGCCACACTTCTTTTGTCATCCTTGAGAAGTCAGTTGAAGGGTTGATGGTGTTCAATGCCATGAATTTACTTCTATTCCTTATATATTTTCCCATTAAAAAAAAAAAATCTTAGTCGTGTCCTGTTATATTCCCTTTGATACAATATTTTGCTAAGTATTTTCTCTCCT
Source organism: Eurypyga helias (assembly GCF_000690775.1). Classification (NCBI taxonomy): domain Eukaryota; kingdom Metazoa; phylum Chordata; class Aves; order Eurypygiformes; family Eurypygidae; genus Eurypyga; species Eurypyga helias. The sequence continues at coordinate 5,874 of NW_010253449.1, forward strand.
TTGTTACTTTTTTATGCATACTATGTATGTATAGACCGTTATCATCTGCAATTGAACTGAACTAATGTGGTCAAAATTAAACTGATGTGGTACTAAAAATGTGACTAATTATCTGAAAATTGTAAACGTCAGTATTTTGATGGTAACAGCTGCCTAAACTTTTAGGCTGTTCTGGTCACTACCATTTTCTCTATAATAATTTTTGCTGCTCTTCTATGAACCCACTCCAATATGTCCATCTTTCTGATAAATCACTTCCAGAATGTAATACAATATTCTAACTGGAACTGCACTACTGCCATGTCATTAGTTATTAATGTGATAAACATTGATATTGATTGATATGGTAGAATGATGTGATACTATGAAATAGATTCCTTTTTAACTGAGTCAACATTTAAAGACAGTTTTCTGGCATTCACTCCATATTTTGTAAGGCATAATCTGGAAGAAGAAGATAAAAATATGGGTTTGTTTAAAAAGAATCTAATCTCTGAAAATATGCAGAGATTTCAACAGTTAGCTTTATCCTGTGTCAGGATGAGCAAGCTGTTAAAAGTCAAATAAAGGAGCCTTGATTCATGGCCTTCTGCATTGGATAATAGCCAATAATGTGAGATTTGAATTCCTATTCTGCTTGTGTCAGACTCAAGACAGGTTCCTCACATCCCCCAAAAGGCTACTGCTTATCAAACTCTGCGAGACGTGATCTCTATTATTCTGACCTTGTCTGAGAGTCTCAGTCACACAGATTGTGACTAGAATTATTTTCTTTCATCCACTCCATCAGACTGAATCCAAAATTGACAGTCAAAAGACTGCAGGTTTTTCAAATCACTGTCAACTAAATACCTCAGTCATTTTTTATTAAAATATATCTAGCTAATCTTTACCATCCATGATACAAATTTCAGTGGTTTATCTGTAGCTAGTTTAGTCTCATGGATCAGATTTACAGAAGATTAAGTGTGAAATGTGATGCAGCCATCTGATTCCTGTTCAGTAGAAGAAGATAAAAGACACAAAGAGCTCTAATTCCTCTCCTTCTATCCCAGGGTCCCCTGGGACAGTTCTCTCACATGCCCTGGGCATCTAATCCTGTAGTCTCCATCCCAGGCTCACTTCCATATTTGTAGATCTCAATTCACTGTGTGGTTGTTGGTTTAACAGAACATCACTGCTTTACATAGGAAGTCTACAAAACATGGTAAAGATATTGTCTTGAGTTTGTATCACTTAAATTGATGGTGTAAAACTCTAGGCAGATATGCTTTAGTGTATGTAGGGATACATGCTCAATCATTACCTTACAGAGTAAACAGAGTCCAAAGCAAGGTTAATACAATGAAACTTTTTTAAAAGCAAACCAGCCTAACAAAGAAACAAACCAACCCAACTGGGACTGAAAGTCAGAGAACTGGTATCAAAGTATTCTAGTGATCTTCATGAAGGACTGTTGACTTCTGATATTTGCTATGTATTCTCCATAAGTATGAGGTCCCCTACGGCTTCTTTTTTTTTTTTTTTTTTTTTAGAAAGGAAACAAACCTTTTGGTAAAAATATAGGTTAGAACTGTAATTAGCTGCTTTATAGTTTTTCTAGCATCCATGGAAAGAAATTATAAACTTTCAAGACTGATTTTACACAGCACTGTCTCTGACTAACTGGATATTTCTAAATTTTCAGGTGAAAAGGAGACACTATACTATGACTTAGTACTGAGTATCATAATTGAGGAAAATCATTGAAGGAAATAAATGTGGGGTGATCCCTAAGTTTACATCCAGCATAATGACTTTATCAAAGAACTGAGTTATAAGAATCCCAGAACAGCTACACATACTTTTAGATTAATCTCTCTGTGCTTTCATGTACCATTTACAAAAAACAAAACCAAAAACAAATCATAAAACAAACAAACAAACAAACAGAAACCAAAACAAAACCTGGATAGCTCCTACCTAACTGAGCAGCATTAGGAAAAGCTAAAAATAAACCACTGAAAGCCTATTAAAAGATTTGCTGGTCAGAGAATTTAAAATATAACTTCTTAACCAAAAATATTATGTATATATCAAAGCTGTATATATTAATGTATTGTAATTTCTCAGATGACTCCTGTAGTTGGTATCTAGTTATTTTTTTTATCATTTTTCTGATTTAAACAAAATGTTTAACCAAACAGCATCTATTCTGATCAGCAAGAGAACTTAAATTGACATGTAAATTTATTTGATTCTGAGATAAATTAGAATTATTAGGTGAAGAGAGGAAACATTTATAAATGAAATTATCTTGGAACAGTCTCCAGTAAACATGACAGAAGGCATAAGCAAGGTTTGAAATTAAATTTAGCAACCAGCTGAGAAATCTGAACAGACTATTTCTTTCTCTCTTAGTTTTTTACCAGCCCTCAAGAAACAAATAAATTTAACTATAGACATTCCTAAATTTAAAGAGGAAAATATGTCAATGAAAGCAAAACAGGAAAGGATTTGGATATCTTATATAGTCAAAACTGTAACAAAGCTGATGGATCCTCAAACCCTTTTTAAGAAACCTGTTTTTAGAGTGTATTGTAGGCAGAAACTCTTGATTCTTAAAATTTGGGATGTGAATAAATCTTAGTTTCAGATACCATACTCAGTTCTCTGTTGCTTAAAGATATAAATTTTTTACTGTCCTGATTAAGGCAGGTGGAAATTAAGGACTGTGAAATGGACTGAATTAAGGTTGTATAGCAACCTTTATTCCAACTACTTCTGGATTTGCAGTGTAAAATGTTGGCATTTTCTACCTTTTACCTGATTGATTTTACAATCTTAATGATATTCCATTGATGCTTATCTTCAATGAGATGGAAAATCTCCTCAAAATTAATTTAGAGCACATCTCAGACATCTTGGAAGATGGAGAGACTTTACCATCAAACTCTAGGATGAAATTAATGTTATCAAAATGAAAATGCCTTCTATAACTCTGCATGTCCTGAGAGGTCTCCTGGTTATCATTCAGCTACATGACTGTGGGAAAAATAACTGGATTTTAGTAGTTGTCTTGCAGCAAATGAGAGAGGAAAAAAAAAGGAAAAAAAAAAAAAGAAAAAGAGAAGAAGATTTGTTGCAATTTGTAGCCTTCATTTTATCCAGAAATTTTTGTGTGCCCATCCGGCACCTCTTTCAGATACCAGTCATTTTTTTCTGGAACACCAAATTTCATAATGCAGCACTACTGAGCTTTCACTGCAAGAATGACTTTTCACCACTCATTCACGAATGGTTGGGGTTAGTCTACTGCAGCTTAAACTGCAGAATGCTTCCTGCAGTGATGGTTACGAGACAATACACACCACTTTGACATAAACATATATAATCGCTTCTTGGAAATTAATTCTAAACATTTGGGTGAGTGTACTGCAAAATCAACAAAAATATTATGTGAGAGTGGATGGATAAGAAGATAAATTGTGTCACACAGTTAATTTCCACTTCAGCCATGGAAGTATTAACTCTCATCAATGTACATAAGCTATATAGAGATGATGATATATCTATCATCTAACCCATTGAACCTGAAGAACAAGCATATCCTTAAGGAACTGTTGGGGGGTTTTTGGTTGTTGTTGTGGTTTTAATTTTGTTTTGTTCTGTTTTCATTCAGGACAGAGAATACCAATGCGTGATATTTCTTTTGAGGTGAAAAGAGTGTATCAGACTCAAGCAGTCAGCTGCATGCAGCCTAACAAATACTGGTCAAAAAGACTCTTCCCATCTTCAGTCATTGGTGCAAGTCCTCAGACTAAGATCTGTGTACGTCATTAACTCTAGCCTGTAGGGAA
>NW_010253449.1:9743-11918 GCF_000690775.1 Eurypyga helias
TCATTCTTATTGAGTATGATTAAGACTGGCCTAAGCACTTGTACCACATATGCTCTGCCAAAGCAGACATGTAGGAGTTGTGGATTACCAAGATGTTTTGGGACTGTCCCAGACTTCAACTCTTTTGGCTAAAATAAGGTAAAAGATAAATCTGATAATGTTAAGTAGATGAATATGATAATACTTCCTAGAACTAAGTTTTGGGATATATCCCAGCATCTTGGAAGATCTCTAAGTTGTGGAAAGCCAGATTCTCTGAAGCAGTTCTTGTAGCCAAACAACATATATTGCTTCACATGGAAAATAGATTCTCTCCAGGGACAGAAACTTGGCACATTAAATTAAGTGAACTAGACTCTAAGAAATGAGTACAGTTTCAAAGAATAGGGACCTTGAGAAAAGTCTGAAAAGCTTTCATCCAAGTTTTTACAACCTTTCATTAATCCTTAGAAATTAAATACTAAGAGGTCTCTTTCCACTGTCTCAATCTCTCCAGTGTTTCCCCCACCCCTGTAGACATCCTGTCTCCTTGCCCAACAAATCCTCCAGCCCGCTACTTCTTGTTTGGCTAATGTCTTCTTTCTTTTCCAGTTCATTGGTCTGTTTTTATGCTGCTACAGCCTTTAATCACCCTTTTACTTATGTGTAAGTGCTTCCTAGTCCTAGTGTTTTATTGCAAATGTTTCATAGAGTCACTATATTCTGTATGTGTTCCTTGGTTGTACTGAGTGCTAGGGCAGATCTGAGAAGGCCGTTTGCAGGCAGAAACTTTTGGAGATTTTACTGATGGAAACTAACCAACTTCTGTTGAGTCTATAGTAAACTGCAATTCCTTAAAAGCCTATAATTCAGTGCAATTTCTACTTCCTCTACTGTGGAGGAGAAGAAATGTCTGCTCTCACCAGCTGTTACATGCAGCCTCAAACTGTGTTTTGTATGTTTCACAATATTTATATGTTTTAATTGTGATAGTAAATTTATATTATACCTACATTTATGAAAGCATGTGAGAACAGTTCAAAATACAATTTGCAATGTATTAAGCATCCTGATTTTACAAGTAACGTGGTCAAAAACTTCTGATTGACAAAGATTTGTCTGCTAGGACAGCTACAGTAGTACTGTTGAGTTGGCACTGGATCCAGCCTGAGCTAGCATTTTGTGGGGAGCTAGGTATAGATCTGTCTTCACGACAAATGATGGCCCTTCCAGCAGCCTGTGGTTTCACAGCCTGCCAGGGAAGAAGATTGACACAGCTAGGCCAAAAGACTGGGTTAAAATATTAATGTGACCTGGGTTGTATGTGATGGTGGGCCTTTCAGTGGGATCAAAGTCCTGAATCCGAAAATAACTAATCTCATCCAAATTATGATAGAGTGATTTGAGTTTCTTAAAAATTTTAGTATTTTTTCCTGATGTTTTCATTTACTTCTGACTGAAACAATATATATCATTTCATGCTTTCAAAGAAACAAGGGCTATTAAGGGCAAGAGAAAAAATCCGCAAAGGTGATTGGATAGTGTTTTACTAATTGATGGGATTGACAGAAAGGACACAGACACAAGTAAAAATTAAGAAGATAAGCTTATTTTACTATAATCTAAAGCAACAAAAAGCATAAGAAAGGTAATGCACCTAATCATTACTACATAGTGTTAGCAGTAGTGGTTAAGAATGATACATCACCAATTGCCCTAATATTTTACCATAATTCAGATCCATACATCAACTGGGGAGACCAGTTACAACGAAGGATTGAAGAACCTGTCCCAGTAATTGGGAAGTCATACGCAGTGCGTCCACTGGTAGGTGAGGCTCCGACTTCACTGTGAGATGGTCCTGTTTTTATGCAGTTTAACAAAAAAATTATAGAAAAAAATGGGTACACAAATATCTGGTAGATTGGCTTTGCTTCCTCCAGTGTTTCCTGGATCTGGCCAGGTTCCTGGGCCCCTCTGAGGAATTCCTATTCTTCTAGGAAAAATCGGGCTTAGGGCCAAACGATATTGGCTTCCTTACCTATAGTCTTCAGAGGATATCACCCTGGTCATATTTCATGCTGACAGGATGATGGTTGGAAGGTTCATTCAGAAGCCAACTTTGGTCCGAGGCCTATGGTTCAGGACTTTTTATGTCAGATAGGTAGATTTTCCAAGAACAAGTACAGGCTGGGT
>NW_010253450.1:0-11710 GCF_000690775.1 Eurypyga helias
GGGCACGGGGGACCCTCGGATGTCCCGATGTCGTCCTGCCCTGAGGGTCCTGGCCCTGCAGGGCGGGAAAAGGTTGAGTTGCATCCTACAGATAGGGGCCCGAGGGGTGGGGTGGAATGCGGAGACAGCAGATGAGGCGTCTGCCTGAGGTGAGACTGGAAGGAAATGTGAAATTCCTCTAGTTCCGTGTAGGGCAGACTTCAAGGACTTCCCTGGACTGTAACGTGCAGCCTCAATCAAACCAGCGAGAGTCACAAGACAATTCTCGGCATTATCGAAGTCCTGTGACTGACAGACTTCAGTGGGAAATAGAGACCTGCCACCGTGTCCGGGATAAAGTTCTTTTTGTGCTGCGTCTCCGTAGGGAGATGCAGTACAGAGGTTCCCCACATCACTCTTGGCGTGAGCCACCTAAGAAGCAGGCAAAGAGGCAGCTTCGGTGCAAATGGGTTGAAAACTCTGAATGAGCTGCCAGTGGTCCTCACGGCGTGGAAGCTACAAGCGCGATAACGATGGGAAGCGTGTGCCTGTGAGGGTTGGAGGGGGACAGCGGGTAGAGAGGGGCCCCATTGGTGTCCCCCCTAAGTCCCTGACTGGAGCAGGCGGGTACAAAAGTACCCCTGTGTACAAGACGTGTCTTCATTTTAAGCGTGGCAGGTTGTGGCAGTTGCTTGTCGACTGATGCACAAAAACACCTGAAAGCAAACGCGAAAAGGTAGTGAAGGCGGGATAATATTAGAAGAGGGGCAGACCTATACGCTTTCAGAAGCCTTGCGGATTGGTGCCCTTTTAACACGAATCTTTTGACACAAAGTGGGAAAAGTCTTGCATTTTTGTTTGTGTTCAGTGCCTACCAGAACCGCAGTACGTGACAGCGTCCTTTACAGGATTTCTAATATATTTGCATCTCCTGGAGTTCACCGGTGCAAGACTTAGCCTGGCACACTGGCTTCTGATTATTACAGTTCCCACTCCTTTCTCCCGTCATGCCAGGGGGGTTGGAACTAGATGATCTTTAAGGTCCCTTCCAACCCAAACCTTTCTGTGATTCTATGATTCAGGTTACATATTTGATGAGTGACCTGCAAGCACTGCTGACAGATTACACCTATCATTTGTGTCCCGTCACCTGCAGGAGGGTATTTGTGTTGGATGTGACAGGATGCATTTTGAGTCCTGCTATAGGGAGTGCAAGCGGAATCACTGGAGAAGCAGCTGTTAGGTAGCAAGTTCACCAAAGTAGTTGAGCCTGCAAAAAAGGATTGCCTGGAAAAATGAGTTCTTTGAAGTTTGTGGAACATACACACCAAAATGAGGGACTCAGTTTGATCAAAGGCTGTAGGCTGAGTCCTGTTATCTGAAAAGAGAATAAAACCTTTTCAGCTGAAGTTTATGAAGAACGAAATGACAAGAAATTGCTGTGTCTCATCCCTTTTCTCCTGTTTTTCCCCCCAGTCATGGTAGCACACTAGTTCATCGTCGCTATTACAGCTGCCAGCGGGGCCAGCCAACACACTGCATTGAGGAAATAACATGATCTTAAAAAACAAACTTTTTTTAACACTAGGTAACTTTTGAACCGGTGGTCTCTTAAAGCAAGTCAAAAATTGTGTCTCTATGCTGGGTTTCTGGTGTGGGACTGTTAGGGCAGGAAGAATCACCTTGCAGAGAGGGAAATTTCATTTCCCATGTGCACCTCCAGGTTTTTGTGGTTTGACAGCACAACCTTGTATGTCCTATAAACTCAGCCTGAATTCTCTAATCTGGGAAAAGTTGTAGACTCAAGTGGAAGTTGTAAGAAAATTGTAATTTCTTATGGTTTCAACCTTAGACCAGGTTTTTGTTTAAAGGTTATCATCACTTGCAAAAGAAATAAGGTTATGAGTGTGTTGTTTGATTTAATTGGTTGATTTCCAAGAGCAAGTTGTTGAAAACAGAAGATTTTATTAAGAATATAGGAGTGCTTAAAAGTTTGGTATTCTGTTCCCCCCCAAAATGCAGAAGCAAGATAAATCACAATGATCAAAAAAACACTAGCCAGCAAAATGACAGCTGAGGTAAAATTAGAAGTACTTTGCTGAGCATTCATTTGAAAAAATGAATTTTAGTCATAACACCAGAATTAAAATCAGTGATATTTGAATCAGTTATGATGAGAAAAGGAGGGGAGAATATAGATATATATAACTACATATCATATATTCTAACATATGGGCTAATACATATATTCTAATATTAGAACATAGATACACACATATAAGAATATACTAATATAATCATGTGCGGGTTTTAGTCAGAACAGTTAATTTTCATTGCAGTAGCTGGTATGAAACACCATTAAACCACAACAATTCAATATTTTCAATATTAGAATATATATTAGATGTGCTAGTAATTGCGTATGTATTTTTATATAAATATGAAATCACTAATTTTTGAAAGATCTTTTCTTTAGAGGTCAGAATATGAAAAATGCCTTACAATTTCACCCCTTGGCACACATGTTTCTTGTTATAAGTTAAATATACTGTGTAATTTAAAAATACTATGAGGGTTTTCCTGTAATTGGCCTGTGTACTATAAAAGTTGAAATAAATGTATTCTGCCTGTAATCTAGGTCATGCTGCCATTGAAGAGTATTTTTAAATTCATTTACAACTGCAATTCACAAGGTCAGTAGAAATGTTGATAGATTGTTATGGCAGAAAAATAAATTTTTTGTGATAACGCCTGCAAGCTGGTTCTTAACATATGCATGGGAACAACAGAAAGGAAGAAAAATTTAAACATTCCCATCCTGAGAGTGAAGGAGTGAAGGGCAGAGAGAGAGATAATATGAGAGAAAACACTTCTGGGAAGTAAACTTGGTCTTTGGGAGTTAGATTCCTACTTGGCCTTTAATGTTTTGAGTGTGGGAAGGGGTTTTTGTCCACTTATTTTGCCCATTCTTTTCTTTTCTGCTTGGATGTGTCTTTTTCTCCATCTCCAGTTTCTTTAAATTGCGTTCTTCCTGATCCATGTCAAAATCATGTTTTGTAACTTCAGGGAAGTCAGTGGAGTTGTGCTGTCTATAAAGGTGTGAGCGATTGGGTTGAATGCATGTGTTGTGTTTCAGCTGCCTCTTTTATAAGGACGTATAAACTGAACGATGGTTTTGTTTACTTTAAAGAGGTATATAGTGTAATTTAACTAAACAGAACTTCAAGCAAGAACAGAGGTCTGTATGCACAGATCCAATTATAGCACCAGGGTCTGGGTGCACAATAATTAGCCTACTCAGCATATGAATATGATTAGACAGACACAATCAGTCAATGTGATCTATTCTAAACAAACTGTCTGTTTTCAGGAGCACAGAGTCTTACTGAAAATTGCTTGTCTCTGAGGTTATTCGTACCAGGTTTAAAGAAACTAACACCTAGTGCATTTTTCTCATTGATATTCCTATTGTCCATATTAGTAATACTGTCTTACACTAGGGGGGAAAATAAAAACAAACCTGTTTTTCTGTTTTGTAATTCTGTCAAACTTACTTCACAAATCCATTTGGGAATTTAGCTGATCTGTTTGCCACAGAAGAAAACTTTTATAAATTCTCAACACTGAAAACACTTTGTTTTCTGATTCAGCCATTTTTTGATGCTTACCACAAAATCAATATGTAATCTTTAAGTCATATTGTTCCCCTGTGCTCTAACACGGAATGCAACATTCTGTGTACACTGGTTCAGTAGTGAAAGGAGATGCAGAACCCCTGGTTCCAGACCTCTCAGATTCCTCACTGGGTCTGATCTGGCAGGACTAACTACCATTCTGTGTTTTAGTTTACACAAACATTAGACAGAAATTGTACTTACTATGAAACTCAGGGAAATTAATTTGTCTGAAAAAGAATAAATGAAATCTTTTCAGTGAGCGATTTAGCACCACCTTTGCTCTTTTCTCGACAGGTTAACAAGTAAAAAATATGACTTTCCATCTTTTTCCCAACATCTACTGTTAAATCAAACAACAGACATAATTACTGCGAATTGTCAACTTCCATGGTTATCTTCTTAACTGTACAGTCATCATAGTAAATCCATACTTCAGACACCTTTGTAACATTTGCTTATTTCTGCTATCCAGGTATATCAAGTAATTGCTGTATGAGTGCTAACTCATTGGAACAAACTTACTGCCATATGGGTTTAAGAAATTTTTTTACAATAATTATAGTAGTTGGCAGCTAAAAGGTCTTCTAAACTCTGTTTTTTTAATGGGAAAATATCCTGTTCTCCAGTTTATTTAACTCCTATTTACTCATAATAATTTGATGCATTGTCTTTCATGTAATTCTTCTATTAAAACTTCTCATTTTTTTGTAAACTCTTATGTGGACGTAGTCAGATGTGCTATGTTTCTGGCAATACAATACAACACAACTTCTAGTAGAAACTTCTTTGCTTAGTTTTTTTGGGGGAAAACAACAACAACAACAACAACAACAAAAAAACCAAACACCAAAGAATCCAAAATCAAGGGATTTCTTACCATGGTAGTCATTGACTAGGACATTCAGCTTTGCTATTACTTTACAACACAGGGCAACCGTTGCTCAAGAAACAACAGTCCTAATTAAAACTGACAATTCACTGCAACTTGCCAGCTCTTCAGCTGTTCCGATCCAACTACTTGTAAGGTAATTCCACAAGCTGGCTTTAAAAAAAGCAGTCTCCTCCTCCACCTTTTTGTTGGGGTCAGCCCAGGTGGCCAAAGCGGGATAGAGATTTCTTGTAGTGTGGCAGAGCAGACATCTGAGAGAGCAGCCATGGACATCCGCAGGCCAACCCTTACCTGACTTTCCATGCACTGATGGAGCTGGCAGCTCCTGGTAGGGTATGGCCTCTCTGCCGCCCGCTGCACTGCGCCTCAGCAACACACGTTGCATATTTGACGCTACTGGTTGCTTCTGGAGAGAAACTGAACAAGAGAAAACCAGTTCCTTTGAGTGAACACTCAAAGTGGTAATCAGGTAACTGTGATTTATCATTCCGTGTCATTCACAAAGGGGCCTGATGCATTGCAAAAACTGGGTGCAGAATCTTAGCAGAATTTTACTGACAGCAAAGAAAAAGCAGGAATTATTTTGCTAGTCTATTAAAAGTTGTGTCTATCAAAATACCAAGTTTAATTCAGACTGAAATTACTGTGTGGCCCCAGTTAAAGAGCAAATTTTTTTTCCCCCCCTAAGACATAAACTTGACAAATTTCTGTTCAGCTGGTAAGTGTGAAGAATGTGTCAAAATGCATCTGCTATTGCAATAGTCATACATTAGGTTACTACTAAGGAATTTGGTTATAGCTGCTTCACCATAAGGTCTGAAATATCCTCACTTGGGGAAAATTTTCTTGTAGTTAGGACTCAGCTACCGTTCAAGTTTATGGTTTGTCTCCTGATTTCAATGCATAGTCATTTGAAGACCACAGTAAACCCAAACAGCATTTCTTGACAAATGGCAACAAATTAATATTTGTCTCGCTCATGGAATTGTTAAGAGAATGAACTAGTGAAATCTTCAGTGATGGAAACAACTTTGCTAACCAGTTAACTGTATCCTTAAGTGGAGTGCACTGCACTATTTTAGTCTAGGGCTGCCAAGATCTACGGATACTTTGCAGAGATCCAAGTCACAGAAGGTGGCAAAAGATCTGCCAAGGACTTTTGGCAAAGTTTGGATGTAAATAATGTTAGCGAATGGTGTGTGAAACTTAGGGATGGCAGAAATGGAAAGAAACTTTATTTAGGCCTGTTGTTACCAAAATTTAATTTGCTATGAGAGCTTAAAGTAAACTTTGAAGCAAGATCTAACAAACTTGGGATGTAAAATTATGCTCCAGAATCAACATCTGTGCATGTAAACAGAACTGCCAGAATGTGTAATATTGTGAACAAAACACCCTCCTGTGAGGTATAAAAAAAAAAAAATCTGTTTTTAAAGTAAATATTGTGCATTGGACAGTACAGAGGAAACTCAGAATGTCACCTCAAGTCCACATTTATTCTCAGAAGTAGCCATTTGAATTACAGAGCAGAGAGTCAGGAGACAAAAGACGGGCAGAGAGTAAGAGCAGGACTGATGTTTCACCTCCCAGATAACCAGTTTGCAATGCTGCTAAGACGGTACCAAACACTTCCTGCTGTGTCTGACTGTTCTGAGACACACATGCTCTTTGACCTGTGAGAAAAAAAGAAAAAAAGAAAAATTGAATAGGATCCTTCCAGTGTGTATGACAGCAAAAGTCTAATTTTTAGTTCTTGGTTTTAATTGGGATAGAGTTAGTTTTCCTTACAGTAGCTCTAGTACAAGCCAACATTTTGGTTGTGCTGAGAAGAACACTGATAGCATACTGGTGTTTTTAGTTGTTGCCAAGCAATGTTTACATCAAGTCAAAGACTTTTTCAGTTTCTCATACTGCACCTGTGTTCCCAGCTTCTTCTCTACAAGAGGCTGGGAGGGGACACAGCCAAGACAGCTGACCCAAACTGACCAAAAGGACATTTCATGCCAACAAATGTCATGCTAAGTATACAAGTTTAGCGTGGAGGGGGGAGAGTTGGCTGAGAGGGTAATCACTGCTTGGGGACTGGCTGGGCATTGGTCAGCCACTGGTAAGTGGTTGTATCATTTTGTTTTCCTTCCCTTTTTGTTTTTTAAGTAAGTATTATTATCATTAGTAGTAATAGTAGTATCATTATTTTATTTCATTTACTAAGCGGGTGGCTGTGGGATATGTGGTTACTGACTGGGGTTAAACCACCCTTCTCCCAGGATCCAATCAGTATGAGTCTTGGGCGTGTATGTAACACTTCCCTAATATGGTGGCTGTTTTGGGAATGCATGTAAAATTGTGGCTTGTTCTCCATCTAATTCATAATACATCCCTGGGAATGGTCAGTGATATTATCTATTGTTCCTCATAGCGTTTTTACTATGCTGAAGTGAGTTACTCACTACCACCATTTACAAACCTATTTGAAGTTACTGGGTGAGGCAGAGGCGAGAAGCATTCAGAGACTTTTATTAAGGAGGGCTTCCAGAGAGAGAACCTACTGCTCAAGTCGTGAGGACAAGCGGGACTCTCTTAGGAAACCGTCTCATTTTGCCACAGGATGGTGGGGTAGCAGGAAGAGGAGGCTGCTCCCCAGGGGAAGGTGAGAGGACAGCAGACACAGGGCAGGCCAGGCACTGGGCTCAGTGGCGGGGCACAGTCCCATGGCACCCGTGGGCGAGCAGAGCAGGGTGGTGACTGCAACGGGTACTGTTGACAGTCTGGTGAGCATCAGACAGTGAGGAGGTGACCTGCCAAGTCCAATCCAGGAAATCCAAACAATGATTCAGGTGCAGAGCTAGGGGCAAGTGTACCTGAGATGTAGCTCAGGCAGGGAGTGAAGGCCCAGGTTAAAAGGAGACCCCAGTCAGAGGGTGTAGATGGAGGGTCTGAGGAGAGGCTTCTCAGGGCAATCAAGGTCTATTTGTCACCTGGATTTCTGACAGGAACTTACTGGGTATGGGCTTACCTGTTGACCCTGTGTAGGTCAAAGTCAGAAAGAAGATGGGATATCAAGATGGAGGGAAACCAGCAGAAAGATGAAGAACAGATGAATGGGTGCTTGGAAGGAATCTACTGGTCAGAGCCTCCTTTGAGTACAATGTCTGCTGGAAAAGCAGACATTGCTTTTGGAGTCCTCTTTGGTTTTGGTTTTTTTTTTTTCCTAGTGGGATACAGAGTGGTGTGAGCATCTTTTATTCAAAAATATCCCCCCAAGCCCTCTGCGTAACATCAAAACACTCATGTAGTTCATTTTTTTCTCCAGGTGGAAGTGGTTTGACTTTGTGATTTGCTTTGTATTTGAACAATACTTACTGTCATGATGTAATTGATAAGAATATCTTCATGCTGTAATAATTCCGGTAATATTAATGAAACTCTGAATGTAGGAGACCATTTGATCTAGGGTTTCTTAGTGGATTTGGTCGTTGACTAAAGAGAAACATGGGCTTTTTTCTGTCTTGACTATTTTAACCATCCACTTTTCAGGATTAATTTATTGCACTTACAACTTGACATTCTGTGACCTAGATTTCTGATACAGCATCTATTCAGTTCACTGAAGTTACAAACAAATTGAAGATCTGTCATTCATTGTTCAGAGAGCAGCCCTCTCTCTTTTGCGTACTTTTTTTCTTGAAGTCATGATATCTATGTTTTCTCATGTGTCAATTTTTCTTCAACCAAGGCCACTGCTGTGCCTAATAATGGAGAAATGGTCACATCTTTTCCGTAGAGAAGCCTTTGTACTTCAACATGGCAACAGCACTGCATGGGTATAATAGATTTGTTTGCTCCTCTAGGTGCCTTTCTGTTACGGCTTGACATAACACAGGCATAAGAGATTTGTTACCACCTCCAGGTGCCTTTTATCGTGCAATCCTTTAGGGTGGAAAAGGCTTTTAGTCCAACGGTTAACCTAACACTGTTAATACCACCACTAGACCGTGTCCTTCAGCACCTCATCCACACATCTCTTAAATACTTCCATGGATGACAACTTCACCACCTCCCTGGCCAGCCCATTCCAGTGCTTCACAATCCCTTCAGTGAAGAAATTTTTTCCTAATATCCAATAGAAACCTCCCCTGGTGCAACTTGAGGCCGTTTCCTTTTGTCTTGTCACTTGTCATTTGGAGGAAGAGATCAACACCCACCTCTCTGCAACCTCCTTTCATGTAGTAGAGAGTGATAAGGCCTCCTCTCAGCCTCCTCTTCTCCAGGCTAAACAACTCCCAGGTTTTTCCAATATTTGTGAGGAACAATAAATGATCTCTGAGTTGTGCTTCAGCAAAGGTGGGAGAAGGTGTTCATTGAGGGAAAATAAGTATCTCTGAGAATGCTTTCAAAAGGTGGTCACTATTTGTCAAGAGGAAATGGCCTGAAGTTGTGTCAGGGGAGGTTTAGATTAGAAAAACTTGTTTTCAGAAGGAGTGGTCAGGCACCAGAACAGGCTGCCCAGGGAAGTGGGGAAGTCACATCCCTGGAGGTGTTCAAGGAACGTGTAGACATGGCACTTGAGGACATGGTCTAGTAGGTATGGTAGTGTTGGGTTGGTGGTTGGACTGGATGATCTTAAAGGTCTTTTCCACCCTTCATGATCCTGTGATTCTGTGATTCCGTGATTTTGTGATACCAGGTCAAAGTTACAAAGGTCGCATTTCTGAGCTAGGGACACTGTACGGGATACTCAAATGTGTTTATGCACCTCCTTCTGGTTTTCAGAAAACTGTGTTTTCAGAACTTGTCTGATAGAAGATGTGGTCAATTGTAGCAGTGATGCGTTTCCCTGGTTTTGAGAAGGCTTTAAGGGCATTGTGTCAGAGCTAAGTTAATTAACCGTAACTTCTTGTATTATTGCTGTAAAGTGGCCAAGAAATACGTTGTGGGGGGAGGCTAAAGCAAGGTAGCATACATTTCTAAACTAAGAGAGACAGGGACAAATGGTCTACCTTAATTTCTCATGTTCACGAGTGATACCTGGGCAGCCATATAGTATTATTTCAGCTGCTTACTTATGTGCTTGCTTCTTTGCTGTCAAGAAGAACATTGCCTCTGTGATTTATTAGACGTGGTCATTGCTATTAAATGGAAATGCAAAGTATATGTTGAAAACACAAATGGAAAGGAATTAAGCTATGGATGCTACTACTAATAATCTTTTAAAGCATTTTGTCCATTTTACTCCCTGTGCAAGTTTCCTCAAGCACACTCTGTAAAAGTGCCTTCACAAATTGCATGGAAACGTATCTTCAAATTTCATCATTCCAGTTGCTGCACATGACAATAATATTTGTCTTAATCTAACCACACTGGGGGAGAAAAAAAAAAAAAAGCCAATTAGTGACTGTTCTAGTCATTCTAACTCTAGACAGAAATGCCACTTTTCAAGGGAATAATGTAGGAGAAAATTCTTCTTGAAAAACTGCAGCCAGATTTTATAATATGAAAGAAATTAGTAAAAGCTTTTCTAACAGATACTATGTTGAGGAATATTAAACACTGTTTCACATTTTTTTGAGAGAATTGTTACTGCTGTTATTCACTCCGCTCATATTTGTGAGTATGATAAAATTTAAATCCAGTCAGTCCACATATTCAGAAGCAGGAGCTTTGTGCTTGAAAGAATATTCATAGATGTGGTCAGAGCAAATCCTGCAGGCCTGGAGCTTAGTTCAAACTGTGAGAATGCCTCACAAATTGTTATTTGCACTGTTTTGTCTAACTCTTCCCAGGTTCTCAGAAGGGAACTGGATGAGTCTCAACCATGCCTGGAGGCAGAGCACCCCAGGCAGCTGCGTCTGCCTTTACTAGAGGTGCGTACAAAGAAACTGTTCAAGTGTTTCCAACTCTGGTACAGTTTTGGAGTGCTTTTACAGAGGTTTTAAGAACATTGTGAGTAAAACCCTTGGAGCTTAGTTATCTGTCTGGAAAGTGATGGGACACACAAATGTGCTGCAGCTTTTGGGAGTGGTGCTCTGCATTGATCCTTCAGCATGACACAGAAGGTATGGTCAGACATTCTTATCCCTGTAAAAGCCACATTGGTTCCAGGATGGAAGGGAGGAAACTGCTTCTCAACTGACCTTCCGCCATGTCTGCCTTTCCTTTCAATATAAAGCTGAACGTCTGTATCTCATGGACAAAGAGATAATGAGAGTATAGAGAAACCAAGGTTTTATTTGGATGGCAGACCCCTCTGTAAGTTCAAAGCCTAAGCTGGACTCCACAGTACAAGTTTTAAAGATAGTAGCACTTGGGGACAGAAGCTGTTGAGGGCATCAATGCAACAGAGGGAGGAATCTTACTAAACCTCAACATGTTAAATTCATCATAAGTACCTTCTAGTGGAAGGTGTCCCTATTCCTGCCCATGGCAGGGGGGTTGGAACTAGATGATCTTTAAGGTCCCTTCCAACCCAAACCATTCTGTGATTCTATGAAAATACTAATTTTGTAAGGGTCTGTAGTGTATTTCACCTACTCAAGTAAAAGATCTTTAAAACCCTGAGAAACAATAAACCACGGACAGTGATGCTGCATGACACTCCTTCCTTCCTGGATGTCAGAATTACAATATTAAATTTACAGAACATAAGTTGTGAAATGGAAGGCCTTATCCTTGTGTCATGGTTCAACACCAGCCAGCAACTAAGCACCACACAGCCACTTTGGTGGGATGGGGGAAAGAACCACAGGAAAAGACAAGGAAACAGGTGGGTTGAGATAAGAACAGTTTAAGTGAAAATAAATGAAATAAAATGATTATAATAATAATGGTAACAATACTAATAGCACTAACAATACTATAATACTAATGTTAATGCTAATAATATATCATGACATTATTATTACTCATAATAATCATAGAATCATAGAATCACAGAATGGTTTGGCTTGGAAAGGACCTTAAAGACTACCTAGTTCCAACTGCCCTGCTGTGGGCAGGGGCAGGGACACCTTCCACTCGACCACGTTGCTCAAAGCCTCATCCAGCCTGGCCTTGAACACTTCCAGGATGGGGCATCCACAGCTTCTCTGGGCAACCTGTTCCAGTGCCTCACCACCCTCTGCAGGAAGGATCTCTTCCTCGTATCTTATCTAAACCTTCCCACTTT
>NW_010253451.1:0-9337 GCF_000690775.1 Eurypyga helias
ACCCCCAAGTCCTTCTCCTCAGAGAATAAATATGATATTCCTGCCCAAGACCATGCCTATCTTGGATACCACTGTGATCATTCTTCTGGGATATAAATCAAATCATCCTTCTCCAAAATATAGGTTCTGAATTCTCCAAATAAATTAATACCACCTTTAACATCAAAAGACCTATGACACAGAGTTGTGCAGTTATAATTAGTATATACAAGCTGACAGACTTACTGTACTAGGTTATGTATTTTCTGGACAGATGAGCTATTGTCACAGTTAAAAAACTAGAGAGATTAAATGAGCTAATAAGAAACCAAATGCATTCACAGTATTTGTGTGCCATTTACCAACCCCAGACTACAGCTGGAGCACTATTCATTCTCCTAAGAGATCAGTCATAACTCACCATCAAAAACTCTTTTCTGGTTAAGACCATGGCAGAGTTATTGGGTTACAGAATAATAAACATTATATTTGATGAAACAGTCACAAATACAATGTGGTACTAGATTCACAACTGCAAGTGAAGAAAAACTCAAAAGGAAAAAAGTCTAAGCAACCCAAAGCAGCTGTGAAATGCATGCTGCAGACAGAATATCAGCTGTGCAACCATGTGCATGATGAGGCTATGCCATGTAATCTGGAGGGGGAAGCTAGCCTCCAGCACAGTCCCTCAGAACCAGTAGGATCCACCTTCAAGATGTCCAAAATAACTACTGATGCCTACAGTTTCTCCAGGCATGCATCACACAACTGGCTCTCTTGAAGGAGTTAACAGTCATAATCTTAAAAAGTACTATTAAAAACACCACACATAAAATATTCTAAATTTAAAGAAATTACCATATGTAGAGAAATATCACAGTTGTATTCCTTTGTCAGTGCTTTGAATTTCAATAATTTCTGTCCTTACTTTTGAAAGAGAAGGAGAAGGAGGAAGGATCACATTCAAGCCAGCATGAGGATCACTCTGCCTCCCCCCTGACTAAGTAATAATTGACTCATTATTCACAGTTACAGTTCTCAACCTTCCAAGACTCAGATGTTCAACACTGGCCCTTAAAACATGTGACAAAAGCCTAAAATAAGGGATACAAACACAACAAAAAGTAGCAGAACAAGGTTGAAATGCTGGAAAGAGTCACGTATTCACGCTGCAGACAATTTTTCAGTCTTACTTTTTAGAAATTCCACTGTCAATGCCTTAACAATGAAATAACAAGTTATCTTAGGCCTCTAGAAAAGTAAATCTGATTCTCAAGAGTAGTATCCATCATAACTGTGTGTCACTGAAAAGTATGTTGCAATCTTCAGAAATGTATTTCTATCAGAAAGTATATCCAGCCTGACAATATTTTTCTCTCCTGCTATCTATCCCCTATATTGCTTAAAATTGTCTTTGTGTTCCAATTTGGAAGGGAGTATTTTGAAAATGTCTACTGATCACCCACATATTTCAAAGAATAATGGGGTCACTTATCACAAAGCCAGAGAAGAGTTACTAGGATTATCAGGAAAAACCTCCTGTCACTGAAATCTGTTAGATGAAGTAGTAGCCTCAGAAGACTGACAAAAGTCTCATGGTCTAAAACATTTCAAAGCCAGACCAGACACAACAATCAATAACATACTGTAGAAAACTTGGCTTGGAATAATATACTGGACAAAACAATAGAAACTACCAGGTAGTTCCCAGCTTTTTTCAATTCAATTAATACATTCCGAAACCATAAATTGGGTGAGAATGAGAAGCAGGGCCCTTTAACTATAAAAATATGTAAGCTATTGTATGGTGCTGAGTTCATTTACCCTAAGTGCCAAGCTGTAAGAGGAAAAAACAAATTTCAAGGCTGAAAATCCAATTTGTTGGGAAGATAATTTTTAAAGCCTTCTATTTCTTCTTGATAATTCAACCAAACCTGCTCCCAGATTTTCTGCCTTAACCCAATCAATCTTGCAGCCTCTTCCTGCTTGTATAATGCCCACCTGAAACTAGAAGGTAGCATTTTAAAAATTGAGTTACTTAGCCTAGAAAACCTGCTCTGATTTACATTCTCAAGCTGTCTCCTTGTTTTCTTGTATTTAAATGCAAAAATCTCCATAAATCAATGCAGTTTGTCCATTTTCTCATGACAAAAAGTGCAAGTATCCCACACAGTAAGGACCTGGAGATTGCAGTATTAATATCCTATATGCCTGTCCCTAAGTAAGAGCAATCCAGGTGCGATTCAGGAACCTAAACTTCATTATGTAGTGATGTTTTAAGAGGCTTAGGGCATTCTGCCTAGCCTCCTGCTGTCACCCAAAAAGGCAGTAGATGTTCAATATACTATATCGTATCTGCCAACCCTCAGTATCTGAATCTTCTATCCCCTAGCTTTCTGAATTCCTAAAGTCCCATTCCAATCTCAAGCAAAACCCTTCCTAATTTCAATGACTGATCTCACAGTAGCACTGAGCAAGCAGACCTATTCCGCCCAAGTAACTTGATCTATACACAGAGAAAAGAACAACTTACTTGTCTGTATGCAAATTAGTATTTGTAACACATCTTGGAAATCCAATGTGTCAAACATTGCAGTCTTCCATTTCTACACTTCACTTACATTTAACAAGAGCATTTTTGCTGCTGAATCTCCTTTCCTTCCCTGCAGTGTTTCCCCAGTGTAACTCACTCATCCCTATGAAATTCTTTCTTCTTTAGACCAGAAGAGAGATTCTGCTGGTGTAGCCTTTTCCCCTAATGTCTTTGATCTCACTCTGATTTAAATGACAAATAATCAGCAAAAAGTATTGTTTACCTCTTTTTTGTCCTTCATAAAAGGTCAATTTTTTACTATAATCAGTAATGTGGGCTTGAGTCTTTCCTCAGTAATGCCAATTTCCTAAGGAAATGTCCTCAGCTAGGATAAATACATGTTCCATGGACTGGAACAAGTAACTTCGGTGGGACTATTTCTGACTTAAAAGGGTAAACCCTTAACTCCCAATTATTACTTTTGACTGCTTCCCTTACTGTAGTGTGTTTAAAAAACAGACAGGAAAGTACTCTTTTTTTGTATGAGCTCCTTCAGGGGAAAAACAAATTAATGTTACTCTCAAGTATATTTCAGCCATTCACGCACCTGCTTTAGCTTCATCTACAGCAGTACATCTTCAAAACTAATTCAGCTCTTAATTTTAAGAAGTTTAACTGTTCTTTTACTGTATCAGCATCTCTCCCTTTCGCCTTAATGGAACCTCTATGTTCTGGTTTTATGCAGTGTTTCTCTGCCTCAATATCTATGTCTCTGTTGTGCTTTAGATAGTGTAAGTGTTAAAAAAAGGGACACCATTTCCTGTTTATACCACATTCACCCCAACTGATCATTTAAAAATATGTATTATTCTTCCACGGTTCAACAGTGCTGTTCCTGGATACCTTCTCCGGCTGAACACTGTAATGCAGCCAGTTAAGTAACAATGCAAATGTGTACTTGACCATTTCAGCAGCCTATATGAGCAAAATCCTGCTTCTTCCAACAGATGGTGATAAAAAATTACCTTTAAAAAATTCAGAAAATTGTGACAGAAATCTTAGAGCAGATCCTCAGCTGATATCAACCAACAAGGTCCTAAAAAGGGAGATATGCCTCTTAATACCTACCAGGGATCAAGTGGTATCTATGCCAATGACATCCAAGCAATGACAACAGAGTAGATCAGATCTGTAGTTCTAACAATGGAGACTGTTTATGTGATGGGGAGAAAACACCTTCATAAAGGCAAAGGCTGTATAACTGACAGTATTTTGCAATTATAATTTTAGAGTGTATCAGGATATAAAAGCTGGAAGACTTTTTCCAGTAGTTGATAAAGGTGGGTCTGATGGCTTCTGATGACTTCAGAGAATCTACATTGTCCTTTGCAGAACGCAAATAGTGTTATATTTCAGAAATTGTGTGTGAAGAATAGCGTAGGAAGAGCTTTAAATTAGATTGTAACTAATGGGAGAACACTAGTTCAATGTACAGGAACTCCACACTTCTTTCTGAGTCTTGGCTACACTAAGCCATACTTTCAACATTAGCTAAAAGAAACAGAATGCACCCGAGCTTATTACTTAAATAAGCACTGTGTTTGTTACATTTGTGGGGGTTTTTTTAATACAGTCAAAGCAACCACAAATGTGCTTAAATTCATCCTCAGCACGAGGAAACTACATTAAATACATACGCTGGGAGCACTTTAAAAGAGCAGGTGATATACTATGAATCGGGACCTAACTGATTTTGAAGATCTTCTGTGTACTTGCATTCTAGAATTCAGTATTAGCAGGTAAGCAGATACACTCTGTAAAAAACAAGTGAATAGCACACAATGAAAAGGATTTGACATCTTCATACAAAGCATTCCTTTTTTAACAAATAGTATTACAAAAAGATTACAGCAGGTGGGAACAAATTAATCAAATCTCAGCAAGCCCATGAGTTTAAAAAATGCTCGATTTTTAATATTATGATTGAGACATTAAGACCTTCTCAAAGGGCCTGTTTGTTTTTTTTTTAAAAGGACAAATACCTACTTTCTTGAAATTAGGTGCTCACATGTTCTCTTTTCCCCTCTCCAGTGGGGGAGGAGAAACAGAGGAAAAGACAAGGAAGCTTGTGAATTGAGATAAGAACAATTTATTAATTGAATATAAATGAATAGAATAGTGAAACTAATAATACCAACAATACTACTAATAATAAGTAATTAAAATAATAGAAAATAAAACATATGACAGAATTGCTCACCACCCACCAACCACTACACAACCAGGTCCTGAGCCAGAGAGCCTGAGAGCAATCACAGCAGAGTCTAAGCGAGCCCAACAAGCAAGACAGCGACAGAGAAATTCAACCAACCCACTAACTAACTCATAAACAAATGAGCTATGCCCCCCCAGCCCACCCCTGGCTTATATACTGAGCATGATATGCTATGGAATGAATACCCCTTAGGTCAGTTTGGGTCAGCTGTCAGAGGTGCGTCTCCCCCCCACCCCCCACTGCTTGTAGCGAGACAACTGGGAACACAGCTGCAGTATCAGAAGCTGGAAAAGCCCTTGAATTGGTGCAAACACTCCCCAGCACCAGCTAAAAAAAACACTTATCAGTACTCAGGCCAAATCCAAAACAGCCTCATACCAGCTACCATGATGACAATTAACTCTGTCCTGACTAAAACCAGCACACATGGGATTTTATACTGAACACATAATTCTATAGAGAGTTCAGCACTAAATTGGAAGTGAGGTCACTTGATTTCTGTTTCAGATTGTCCTGTCAAGCCACTATATGGCTCTGATCTCTGACAGTATTTGCTCTGTGTCATTTCCACATCTGGAAAAGAGGGCTAACAGTGCTTCCTCACCTCACTGCAGTGACATGCAACGAAGCTAACAGCTGCATTTAGCACAATTTGATGCCTTTCAAGGCAAGGTGATGAGCTAGAGGAAGACTTCATTCTGTGTTACTGCTTTTTATAGTACTACAGAATTCAACCATAGCCAATATGCCACTGTAGGATTGAATCTGTTTCAAAGTGTCAACAGCAAAATTACTAAATATTTCCCTTCTCTATACTCTAGAAAATCTAAGTTATGCAATAGAATGAAAATACTTTTTTTTTTTTCCATCTGAAACAACCTTTAGAAACTGTTTAGTAATAAAGGCATCACAGAAAAGAACAAAGAAATGTTATCAGGGAAGCACTATTGTTCAAGGGTTGTAAAAGTTTTGGGTAGTCCCAGTGCCTCTGTCCTCATCTGGTGCTGTCAGCGAGCTACTCTGCAAATGAACACTAGTCATTTCCTTTCTTTATGCCTAATTTTTTTCTGTCTACACAATGGAGATGAAGTACTTTGCATAGTAAATACCACTGAGATCTGAGGACAACAAACACTCATAAAACAGATCAGCTATTATTACTTCAAAAATAATCTATTATGTTTGCATCCCTATGTTTTTTTCTACACTTAAGAGCTCTGTATGATATTTGATTTTATAATACATTGATGGGAGGTTACATAGAGATAGCTACCAAATTTATGATCAACCGAAACGTGCAAATTTTTCTCCCAACCAATTCTTTCCAATGATCCAGCACAATACATTAATAAAAGGCTCTGAATTGACACTGTTTCCCTATTTCATGCCCTGTTTAACTTCCCTGGGGATGACAGATTAATTTAATTAGTTTTATTAAACTGTCTGGTTGCTTTTATTGGCAAATCCACTCATTGGAAGAAGGCTGCAAATTTCTCTTGGGGTTAGCATTGTCCTGCTGGTCCATTTTTAAAATTAAAGTGAATTTACTGTCACTGCTTATATAGTTTTCTGCTCTGCTTTCTACTGTTAAGACTCACATTTGTAAAGTGCCTCCGCTGACGCTTATGTAGGAAGTTTAAAGTTGTTGTTTTTCCTAAACATGGTTAACGAAAAAAGGAAGCAGACAGCTACTGTCAAGTGGACTGTGAACTAAATACATCGCTCAGCTTTCACTGGGGAATTAAATTAATCTGATCACAACAGAGAATATGGCTCTTGCACGTCACCTGGAAGCAAAGAAGTGGCCAGCCACTTTCCAACCTCCTCCGTTCGACAGCTTGCTTGGCACAAAAGCACCAAAACAACAGCACCGAGGCTACAGAGTATATATCCAAGGCTGGCTTTGCTTAGAGATGGGTCTGATCAAAGTCCTCAGGCTTGAAGGCACTGCCAGGCAGTGTGAAATATGGGAAATAGAGCAAAATTAACAACAGGAATGATTTTAATTTAATCCCAGTGGTCAAATGCCCAGGATCATGGAAAAAATATGAATCTAAACTTGGGTTGGGTAAGAATTTTATTCATGGCAGCATTTTTCTATGCAGCTGACTGATGCAGGATTAGGTATTTTTAGAAGTGGGAGAGGACTAATTTAAAATCTAGATGAAAAGTTGTAAGCTTGGACTATTTTTTCTTGTCCTTTCTCGTATTTTTTGTAGAAGATCAAAGGAGATATTTTATGCTCCACTGAATTTCCCAATCTTCCTCTGAGTTTAGAAAAATATGCAGATGCTGCCTTCTAATTTTGGATATCATAGTTCTCTCCACCAGATTGCAAACTCTCTTCCTAGGATTTGAAAGAGCCTCTTGCCCTGTGTGACAATTTTTTTCTATGTGGATCTATTTCCATGAGATTTTCTCCAAAGTTGTTCTAGGAAGAGTTTCGTTCTGAAAAGATCACTCACTGACTTCTCACATCTACAGAAATCGGTGTCATCTATTCCTTTGCAAATCCAACTCTCCTGAGGCTTCTCCAACTGCACAGTCAAGAAACCACTCTCAAGATTTTTCTTTGGACTTGAAAAACATAGTGGAGTTGTACAACCTCAAAGCAAATGCAAGTTATGTGTTTTTGTGGAGGTTGATTTTATACTCAAAGCTGTAAGAACAAACTAACAAAATTAGATATGTAACTTGGCATAAGCATAAGGGGGTTCAGTGATCCTAAAAGCAGCACAAATGAATGTATTAAGATAAATTACTAATAAAATTATTCCTGTTACCAATATCTTTGCACTGAATTTGCACAAGACATTGTCATTTTTCTACAGATGCTGAAAACTTCCGCAAAGCCTTACAGCAAGCATGAAAAATTTCATCTTTCTGGACCTATGCTGTGAGTACTAAATTATATTCCCATGGCTTCAACAGCCCACCTATTTATTCATCTTCTTAATGTTAACCTTCTGACAAAAAACACACTTTGGATGCTGTAAGTAAGAAAAATAAGAGATTTATTAGAATCTTAACCTAGCTCACAAGCGTCCATCCATTACAGAATCAATAAAAAGGGTTAAAAAATTTTCAAATTATGGCGGGAGGGCTCCCATCCTTTTTAAATACTGTGCATTTAAGATATATAGATCATGTTGGTTTGGAGTGTATATGTTTTAAATACTGAGCTTGGAATTTAAGATTACATTTAAGTATGTTTATCCATGTCCCATTGGATCTGGCAGAAGTGATGTAAAAGCCTTACTATAGAATTTACTTGTCAATTAGTCTGTGAACTCATTCTGTCATAGCACCAAGCACACCTTGAAAAACAGAATCATGGGGGTTTTAGGAATAAAAATTAAATTGGATCGGATTAAACTGCTGTATCAAAGATATAATTTTATGGTCCAACTGAGTTATAACGCAGTCGGCATCGATTGCAGCAGTGGCAATGGTAAGTGCTACGGCTGGGCACTAGCTTGTGGCAGGCAATGGGGTTCCCAGAGCCAGGGAAAGACGAGGAAAAGCAGAGGCACCTCGCAGGAACTGGCAGCTCTCACAAGAGGGGCTCACATGGTGTAGGCTTTGCCACGAGAATCTGTGGGAGATTTAAACAGCTCCAGGGAGTGCCAGTGACGGGGAGGGCAACTCCAAAGGAGGGCATTCCACTAGTCGAGGGGTGAGAGTCTGAAAGGACACTTAAGCCAGCAACTGGGGATTGTTCTGGGATCACAAGGCAGAGTGGTGGGCACGTGACGGAGAGCGAAGGCTGCAGCTCTGGCTGAGGGGTCTGCACCATCTACCCCAGCGGTGGTTGATGCCTCCACCCATACGGAGCTGCTGAAGGGAGAGGCTGCTGTGCAGACCTCAGACCGCAGGAAGTGCCCAGACCTTTCTCCTGGAGCAGGGGCAGGCAGCAGACCTGCATGCCAATGGCATGTCCGGACAGAGGGTCTCCTGCAGCAGGTGGCCGAGCTGCAGGAGGTGGTGAGAAGGCTGCAGGACATCAGGGAGGCTGAGGAGTCAGACAGCTGGTCCCAAGTGCAGTCGGCAACAGACCCACAGCCCACAGCCAAACAGCCCAAACCTCCCCAGCAACACACACGGAAGGGAGAGAGACCAATATTGGCAAAGAATGGACGGTCACAAGGGCAAAGACCAACAGGAGGAAGAGACTTCTCCCAAAGCCTGAGCTGCCCTTGCAGAACCATGAAGCAGTTCTGCAAATGGAAAGACCCGCCAAGTCAGGAGAGATGCTGGTGGAGAGTAAGGCAGTCCCATCTGCTCCCCCTGTAAGAACCAGCATGACTAAGAAATAGTGATGGGCAACAGTAGTAAGTGGCTCTCTTCTGAGGAGTACAGAGACACCTATCTGCCAACCCAATGCACCCTTTAGAGAGGTGTGCTGCTTACCGGGGGCTTGTATCAGGGACATCCCTCAGAGACTACCAAGCCTCATACAGTCCACTGACTGTTACCCACAGCTGTTGTTTCACGGAGGCACCAGTGATGCAGCTAGGAGCAGTCTGAGGAGTATCAAAAAGGATTACAGA
>NW_010253451.1:9537-9739 GCF_000690775.1 Eurypyga helias
GAAAAGACATTCTTTGGGCAAGGGCTTGCCGAGCTGGTGAAGAGGGCTTTGAAATGAAGCTGCTGGGGGAGGGGAACCTCAACCCATCCCACTCCTGCCAGTTGGAAGCCAGTGCCACCAGCAGGTGCCCAGGGCCTGGAGAAGGACCACAGGTCACCAGGAGAGCACCTGGGGCAAAAGACAAGAGAATTCCAGCTGTTCC
>NW_010253452.1:0-6076 GCF_000690775.1 Eurypyga helias
CCTGCGCCGGGAGCAACGAAATGTGCCCCAGCAAGCTGCTTTTTTAAAATTTTTAATCTTTTTAAATTTAAGTAGGCTCTTTTTCCATTCCCCAAAATGCTGTTTTCCTCGGGAGCGAGCCCAGCCCAGCCCCACCCCGCCGAGGCGAGGCACTGCTTGCTGCGCTCCGGCTGTGCGGTCAGGATGCGCCCCGAGCCCAACTCCCCTTGACGCGGGATTTGGGGGGGTTCTTAACATTTGCGTGCTGGAGGGGAGCGACGCCTTCCAGGGCAAACTCTGCCCCGGCACCGGGAGCTTCTCCCGGCTGGAGCCATCGCCAGCTGCCTTCTCCCCAGTGGTGCATGGTGAAGCTCTTGGGGGGGTCCCCATTTCTGGGAGGGGTAGCGCTGGCTGCCGCATGAGAGCGAGCACTCAATTCTGGCCTGATTTCAGGCCTCTTCGCCTTGTTTCTGGGCCTAAGGCTGACCAAGGGAGAGATGACGAGCTCTGACAGTGGTGTTAATTGATACCTGATGCATTGCCAGCTGCACGATGAATTGCGGGACAGGCCTGGGTTTGTTGGTTTGTTTTTTTTTTCCCCAACCTCTTCCTCAATCCTTAAAATGGCAGGATGGAGGTGGGTAGGCTCTTCTCTGAAGTGTTGTTCCTTCCGAGTCACTGTGCTTATCCTGGGGCTTTTTCTTCCCTTCTGGTCCCAATTTCCTGCTATTCTTGTCACTGAAGCTGCTGGGTGTGGATGTGAGGGAGGAAGGGTCTCCTGGGCGGCAGGAAGGATGCTGGGGGCTCTGCATAGCCGCTGCTCCTGAGCAAGCTCGCTCGCTCACCCCAATCTGCGTTTGCAAAACAGATCATCTTTTAGAAAGGAGAATTTTGCTTCCCAGAGGAAAGGACTAGCTGAGCCATTTAATTTCCCTGTTAGGACTTCTGGTGCCTTGCCCTGCCCTTCAGAGGGAGCCTGACGCCTGTAAAGATTGTGGGGAGATGCTCCAGCTCTTCCCAAGGAGGACTGCTTGTGAGTTGGGACCCACTGGCTCCCTAAAACACCTTGCAGCGCTGGGATGTCCTGTGGCCAAATTCCCTTGGACCACCTCCTGTGCAGGTGGGGAGCCTGGGCTTCCTTAGAATTAACAGTGAGAATTCTGTGAGACTGGCCAGCTGAAAGGTGGTTGAATACCAGGTCTTACAGTTTTCAAGACCCTTTGTGTTGTCTTTCAAAACCGGCAGTCGAGGGTAATTTTAGGGTTACCACCACGTGAATGTGGTTAAGCAGCCAACTTTGCATCCCCAGCTGGGAAAGGATGTGTCGGTCACGAGCAAAGCCCAAAGGCCCTTTTCATGGGGTGGCGCTTAAAAGCTGGACGTGGTGCCGAGCAGCCTTGCTGCAGGGTGGCTGTGTCGGGACCCCAGCCCTGACCCCTGGGAGGTGTGAGGTGGGGCACTCGCAGCCCTGTGGTCCTTCCAGCTGGTTACACAAGGGCTGCTGGGCTCCTCGTGCTCATTTGCTTATTTGCCTTGTTCGCAGCCGAGGTCGGACGCTGATGAAAGCAGGAGGGCAGAGCGCAGTTTGGCCGGCACCGTGTTACGCTGCACGGGAGCTTGCTCCAGTGCCCGAAAGGAAGCAATTCTCAGCTTTAATGGTGTTAACAAATACGAAATAAACTCTGATAACTTTTTAAAGTAGCCCTGCTGTCCTGCTGGAGTGTAAATAAACTGACACCCCTCTGGCTTCCTCCCCCTTCCTTCCCCTGGCAGCATAGGGGGGAGTCACAAAGCTGCTATGTTGAAAAGGAAAAGGCAGCCCTGCTGCCAGCTCCCTGGGGCACCTTGGCAGCCCTCTCTGCCCAAGATGATTCAGTTTTGGTTTATTTTTTTGGAGGTTGTTTTTCCTTTGTACATGTGTTTTTGAGAAGATGCTGCCAGGGTTATGTGCTTGGTCTTGGGGGGCTCTGGAGGAGGGAGCAGCGGCTGCTGCATGGACCACGTGTACAAACGGGTGCCCATCCTGGGAGAGAAAGGGTCCCCGTGTGCTTCTCAGCAGCATCCATGGACCGAAGTGGTGGAGGAGGCCACGGGCAGCAGCTGGGGACCTCACCCCATTAGTAAAACACAGGGCTGGTAAGACAAAAGCTTTTCTGTGCTGTGAGCTTGTCCTGGAAACTTGGGGTGGCCAGTGGCGAGGGGGTGCACCAATTCCCTGTCCTGCGAGAGGGAGTGATGGCAGTGGGTAGTTTGACTGGGGCAGTGGGCTGTCACAGGTCACCCCCCAGCCCAGAATGGAACTGAGCGCGTGGTGAGATGGAGCTGCGTCTCCATCCCACTTTTGGTGGGTAGATGGCCAGATTTCGACTGCTGTCCTGAATTACCTGATAGCGGAGCTCGGTTCATGGGGCTGAGCTGACCACTGCTGCAAAGAGTCCCTGGAGAGGCCAAAGGAAGCCAGAGAGCTATTTTAAAATGTAATTAAACATAACCAAGGAGAAATTGGCTTGTTTGGAGAAGGATTAGCTTATTAGCTAATACAGCCCGTGGCAGCCTTCCAGGTCTAGAGCACCCCTGACTGCCCTACCAGAGAGGTGTCTAATTAAAAGGAAGAGCTTGCTCCTAATGCAGTTTCCAGACACCACGTTACTTTCTCTTGGGTGTGTTGAGGGGATGGGTGCAGTCAGGGTGCAAAGGGGAGGAAGGGCAAGAGCAGATGGAAGGTGGAAGTGGAAGTCTGTCTCAACTAGTGATCGGAAGGGAAGGGATGGAGGACTTTGTTTTCTTGTGCAACTTTTGCAATGCTGGAAAATCTGTTAACTGTCCCCTGGAGTCCACAAAGCGTGCACAAAGGTTTTGGTGACAAGAAGTGATGGTGGAGGGAGATGGCAGGATTCTGTGCTGCTGGCCCCATGGTGACAACTCTGCTGAGCGGCTCATTACCCTCCCAATGTGATGGGGAGGGTGGCTGGGTAACACTGTTCACAGGTTTAAGCTGGGTATGGAAGAGCTGGTGGTTCAGGTGGCCTGGAGCTCTGAAGTGTGGGTTTGAAATAACTCCCTGGACTATGAAAGTAACTTGTGGTTTGTTCTGGGTGCAAACTTGTGCTGAGTGCTGCTGAAATGCTGTTAGTGACAGTAGCTAGCAGGCCGCTCTGCTGCGGAGCGTGGGGTTTGGTTATGGTCTCCCTGGGGATCGCAGGCAGCGAGGATGTGGTGCTGGCCCAGCATCTTCTTCAACTGACTCTGCTTTGGGTACCCAGGGACGATGTGGAGGCAAGGGTATTTCCATGTGTGTTTCACCCTGCAGCTATTTAATGCCTGTCTTGGAAGGGCAAGAGAGACGTTTTCTTAGTAGGCTCAGTACCTGAACTCAGTTTTTCTGGCTGGTGGCTCTCTGGGATGTGTTTCTGGGCTGTCTGTGAACACAGCCTACCATCACCTACAAACCTCTTCTGGAGTCTCTGCATGCAGAAGGTTATTTAAGCAGCTCTTTTGAGGAGACTCGTGCCCTGCCCTATGGGGTACCCGATTTCAGTCCACGGGCTGGGCTGCAGTCACTGGGAGCATCGTTGGTGGCTGGACGGGGGGATTGCTCTGTTTTCCTGAGGTTATTCTTCTACCAGCCACTGTAGCGCTTATCTCCTGCGAGAGCATTAACCCATGTACAATGCCTTGAGAAACGCTTTGATCCTGTGCTGTGCAAGTGCCTTTCGCTGTATTATTAAAAAGGAAAAGCAGTTGTTGTACCATTGTAGCTAAATGCTTATGTGTGGGTCCAAATTAATTTTAAAGCAATATCTGAAATTGTTGTGCTCTCCGCTGAGGGCGATTAAACCCTGCTGGTAGATGTCAGTGTATAGTGATAATTCTGTCCACAGTGGGGATCAGGCTGCAGCAGGCGGGGAGCAGCCTCTGGGCTCCGTGCTCCACATCGGAGAACCCTGCTTCTGGATTTTGGTGCCAGATTCCCGCTCTCCTCCCATCCATCGAGCTTTATTTGGCCTCTGTCGTGCTGCTTCTCCAGGCGTGTTCCACTGGAGCTTGTTTTGAACAGCCCTGCAGTGTTGTGGGACTGGTAACTATAGGCACCAGTGGAGAATTTCACCCCGTCCAGCGTCTCTATTAATAGCCGCTGCTGGGAGCGGAGCTCGGGCTGCAGGCTGCCTTCCTCCGTCTCCCCGCAGAGCACGCGGCTCCTTGCAAACACCCTTTCCGTGTTTCCTGGGCAGGCCTTGACTGCAGACTTTGAGCCTAACCACCGCAGAAGGACCTCGCCTGCGCTTTCCAAGAAGAGCCCTATCTGTCGCTGCGGCTTGCCAGTGCCCGCGCTGAGCTTGGTGGAAGAGCTTTGACGTCGTGTGGCTGTCAAACCTCAACCGCGTTTCTCAGACCTAAGTCGCTTCCCCTGCTTACACCTCCCCCAAAGAAGTCTTGTGTCGGTGCACCGGGGCGTCCCGCGGTCCACCCCGACGAGCGGCGCAGGGGTGATCATGAAATGGTATTTTGTTATTTATGCTGCGCGTACTGGAGGATGTGATATCTGCTGCTCCACCTGGAGACCCGTGAATGACCCAGGAGCAAAGCATTCAACCTGAAATCGGCAATCCGTTCCTGGCAGCGCGAGGGGCTGCTGGCATGGCAAGATGCTTCAGCCTTGGCAAGCTGTTTTGTCCTTCTGTGCCCTGGTCTCCCACGCCTAAAAGGAGGGGGAGTCAGTTTTACTCTCTCAGCTGGTTTGCGGGTTGTGCTGGAGGGGACCTGTGGGGACCCCAGCCAGGGGGCTCTGGGTGCTGCACCCCTAAAGGGCTCAGCTTCTGGGTAGTGTAAGGGAAGCCGCAAGCCTGTGCAGAATGGAAACCTGTTAAAAGTCTCTAATCAACTACCTGAATCATGAAACAGCTAAAATCCGTTAAGCTTTCTTGGCAGCATCCTGCTTCTCGTTAGTAACTATGGTATTTCACAGGCACCGTGGCACGGGCTCTGCCGGCTTCTCCTGGCTCTCTGCTCATGGGGTTGGGAAGCAGTGTCCCAGCGGCAGGACCGGCCGCGGCTGAGGGAAGTGGTGCTGCTAAAAATACGGCATTGTGAAACTGCTGTCTCCTCTGCCGGCTTGAGCCGCAGGATGTCTGCTTCGCCTTGACGTGCCCAGCAAGTAACCCTCTTGCCAGGACTACTTCCTCCTCCTCCCTGCCAGGAAACCTGTTTCGGAGAGGGGTGGCGGGAAGGGAGACGGAGGGAGAGGGCTGGGGTCAGTGGAAGAGACCAGGGGGTGATGCACGTCCTGGCATACACGAGTGTATGCGTAGCAGCAGGCGAAGGTGGGGACAGCTCGGATATCATATTCCCCACATTAAAGTGGGGGGAACAGGGCCATTCCTTGCACCTCTGAATCATGCTGATTTCTTGTGGAGGGGAGAAGTGACTAAGCTGTGAAAGATGGACTTGTTCCCTTGCCCCACAGCTGGCTCTGGGCAATTTTAGGGTGAACGGCATCTCAGTGGGTGAGGCTCAGCCCAGGACCCCCACTTCGTGCAGTGGATGTGCAGCCCCAGTTTGCTGCCCCACCCGCTGTCATCGTGATGCTCAAGACAACGATACCCCATCGTGTGGGGTACCACCCCATAGCCTCTTGTGGGGGGAGGCTGCGGGGCTGCCTTTTCCTTCCCCTTGGCAGCATCCAATGGGGGTTTTCCCCCCACCGTGCCAAGTGGGAATGGCGTCCCTGCAAAAAGCGAGCCTTGGGCAGGCAGGATCCAGCTGGAAAAGTCTGGCTGACTGTGGAAGAAGCAATAAATCTCTGGAAGCTGGAAAATAGCAGTGAAGAGGAAGCAGTGGAGCCGGCTGTGCTGGCGGGCGGCTCGGGTCGTGACGCCCAGCATCACCCCCCCGTCCTGGGCAGCACTGGCAATGCAGTAGGGATCCTGTGCTGCAACTGGGTGCTCCTCGAGGCTCACGGTGGATTTTTGAAGGGGCAGGGAAGATGGAGGAGGTGCTGTTTTCATCGAGGGCTGGTTTTCTTGAGGGATTTGGGGGCATAGGTCCATGGGATTTTTTTTCCTTAATTTAAACAAAAGCATACAAAAGTGCAGGTAGG
>NW_010253452.1:6107-19013 GCF_000690775.1 Eurypyga helias
ATGACTTAAGCCACTCCAGAGCAAAGGAAAGTGCAAGGCTGTAAAAGTAGCTGGGAAAGTTAGTAGGACTTAAAATGCTGGAAAATAATCTGGGTGCTCAGAGTTGGAGTCCAAGCAGTTGCTTGGTTCTGCTGCATCTACCTCTACAAGTGCCTCCATGCTGCCTGGGAAGGGCTGGCTTGTGGAGAGCAGATCCAGGAGCAATGCAGTGCTGACATTGATGAAATTGCAGCTGTTAGATTATTGCTTTCATTAAAGCAGTGCCCCAGAATTTAAACGGAGAGCTGTGCTGGGCACTTCGGTTATAGCTGCAATGAGTGATGGCCCCAGCCTTTACAGCCTGATTAGCTGGGCAAGCACGGAGCAGTGAGGTAACCTGCACGAGATCATGGATACCTACAGGGAGTAAAACCCAAAAGGGATATTTAATGTATGAGGATGTGCAGCCTGGAGACCAGGGTGACACTGGTTGGAGCTTCTCTGGCTCTTGTGTCAGCAAACAGCAGCGATAGTAGGATGAGGAGGGAAGAAAATACTGAGCTTCCATCTGGAACCAGTTGTGTTTAAAAGTAAGATTATCCCAGGCGAGGAAGGCAGGGTTACTGTGGCGAGTCGATGAGGTTTTCTCCCTTGTGTCTTCTTTCCTTTGGGAAGAAAGATGCCTTAACTACGTTCTGTGCTGCTTGGTGGTGGAAGGGATGTATGGTTTTCATGGAAAAAGTTACTCATCGTAGCCTAAACCCTGTTTTCATTAGTAAGTGAATGTTGCTTTCTCTTAAGAAACCCAGCTGCTGTCAGATTAAAACTTCCATTCGGAGGTCCTCTGTGCTCTGTTAAAAAAGGAAATGGAGCCAGGCAGTGGCGGGAGGGACGGACATAGGGTGTTCCTGGGGTGCAGTCGGGCTGAAATTGGGAACATCTGGAGACGGTTCAGCTGGCTGCTGTAGGCAGACCTCACCGCTGGGATGGGTTTGATGAGTCAGAAGAGGCTCGATCCCTTCAGCTGATGCTCCCAAATGATTAAGAAATATTTTGAGGATAGCTTGCAGCCTGCTTGTGGTTTTGTGTCGGGCATTTTGGGCAAATTTGCTTGGAAAGCAGCTGCCGCTCCTCACACTGGTGTCACCCCAGCCTTGCCATGGGTGGTAGGGGCTGCCGGGGTGGGTGCTGCAGTGGACAGCATACTGGGACAAAGCAATATTCCTTGAAAAGGGAAAGCCAAACCAAAAAGGGCTTCAGGCTTTTCTTCACCTCTCCCAGCCAGCACAGAAACACTGATCTTCCTCAGGGTCTTTTCTCCCCTGGGAGCCATCTGGAGACCTTCACTTTAAGAGCTGCCCTGATTGATTTGGGGATATTCTCTATCTCTGAGAGGATAAACACGGGCTTCATTATGTCCTTGGACAACGAACGAGCCATGCCAGACTGGATTTGGGTAGCTTTCTGCAAAGCCACGAGCTGCCTTATTTGGAGCTGGATTTGAGCACGGACCGGCTTTTGTGGCTTTTCTCGGTAGGGAGCGTTTGAAGAACCTTGAGCTTTCCCAAGCGCAAGATGGATGAGGGACTGTGCTGGTGAGGAAGTTGGATTGGTTGCTGTAGGAGAAGTGTTAAAAGCAGATTATTTTGGTGGCACGAAGGGGAAAGGCTTATAAATTGTTCCCTCCCTTTCCAGGGAGCTGGTGGGGATCTTCTCCCCATGGTAAGTGGAGAAACCCCAAGGGCAGGTTGCCCTGTGAGCTTGGCACAAAGTGTGTGGTGTTGCCCCAGCTTTGATGGCACCTCTCTAAAAATCTCTTGGCTGGGATTTGCAGAAATGAGCGAGGAAGAAAACCACCACCTGACCTCCCGAGGAGCAAAGCTGGACTCCCACCAACAGCCTGTCTTGCAGGTCCCAGTCCTTGTGCATTCACCGAGGTTCTGCTGCGGTTGCATCACTGGAGACTTTGTCCTTTCGCTGAACAAACTCTTTTTTTAGTTTTTTTTTTTTGGGGGGTGGGGGGGGTGTGTGTTTTGTTTTTGTTTTTTTAATGTGACCTTCGTGGTGCCTCTCATGCCTGTAGCTGACCTGACTCAGAACCTTTTGGAAAAACATCACGTTTCTGCTTCTGTGCTTTTTGGTAGTTGTCTCCCCTTTTTTAAGATGAATGGCTTCGAGGATTGAGGACACTCAAAATTAAATCAGCATTTGAACTGGCACCTCCAGCCAGTAGAAGTGATAATGAATTCTTAAGGTTTTGGGGTTTTTTTTTGCACACGTATGTATATATATTTTTTTCCCCCCACTCCCTTGTGGTTCTAAATGGGGGGGTAGGGAGGCTGTGTGTTGTGGAAAACACAGCGAGTCCTGCTGGAAATGCCTTGGCTCCAGTTCTTCCCAGTGACACCTTCCCTGTTGCAGCGCTCCCAATCTGCTCCCATCGTCCTTGGCCATTCCCAGCCCGCCCTGAAAGAGAAAAGGGTGAGGAAGTCAGTCATACAAAACTTCATGTTATTTGGACCTAAATAATCCAGTGGAAAGCTGGGTTGATGCTGGATTTGCAGCACACCTCCCATGTTTGAAGCATGTTTGATCCTTGCCCTGGGGGCTTGGTCATGCATGTCTGCGCACACGTGTGTGCAGGTGCTCTGCTCTTCTGCTGAACAACAGCATGGGCAAGGCAGGGGTTTCAGCCTCGTTGGCTCACAGAGCTGCTCATTTGAGCATCTTCGTGGTAGTCTCCAAAGGCGGAGTGGTTGTGCCGTGGCCTGGACTGAGGCTTTGGCCTTAAATCCCTGTTTTAAGATGTTAAAGAAAGCTGAACATGCTGGAGGAGCGGGAGAATGTGGTCCCAGCTCACAGCACACCCATAGCCTTACGGTTTCTCTTTTTCTGTGGCGTTATGAAATGGAATGGGCAGTGAACCAAGCAGTGGAGGTGATGGCTGCAGGGGTTCCCACGCTCATGGGACACCTCAGAAGAAGACTAGATATTAAAGCGATGCTGCGAGAGCAGCCAGTGTGAATCCTTGTCTGTCCCCTCCTGATGTGGGACAACGCTAAGACCCACGGACAGGGAGGGGAGTAATGGGATATAACACAAAGATGCTGCTGGAAATGTCACTGTGTCCCACTAAGTGTGTTTTTCTTAGTCCTCTGTGTGCTCCTAAGCACTGCTGAATGTCAAGATGTAGACAACATGAAGACTGTATTTGGGGAGGGCTGAAGACGTTTTGGGTCCCCTCTGAGTGGCTGCGACAGCAGTTCAAAGTCACGACATCTCAGCTCTTGCTCTGCATGACTAGCAGTTTTACTGCCCTTTGGCGTCACGTTGGTTGGACAAATCTCCTCTGAGGCAGAGCAGCTTTTGGGGGTGCAGAAAGCTTTGACTCGTTGGGTCTGTTCAGGCTGGAATGTTGTCCCCGGATGGGAAGTAATGTGCATGTGAGCCTGGAGGCAGAGGGAAAAGCTGACGGTCCTCCCACTTTCTGACCAACAGTCTCCCCATCCTTCCTAGCCAGTTCTCAGCAGCTCAGAGAAAACCATGTTTGTACATTACAGAGAAATGAAATGGGGTGATAACACTGGGAAAAGGGAGTAATTGGAGCTGATCCTAACTTGTGTTGTAGAGCTCTCCTAAAAGCCTCAGGCCCACATCTTGTGCTTCTTGGATAAGGCTGAGCCTTCCATTTTGGCAGAGTAATAAAATAGCTCTTAGGAAAGAAATCACCTGCAGGAACTGGGAAGGGCTTTGCACATCCCCAAAAGGATGAGGCGCCTTCTCATAAAGCAGGGAAGATTGTGTGGCATGGGGCACAAAGCCTGTTGCAGGGGTGGGATGATGGTTGGGAAGGATGTCCTTGTATGTGAAAGGAGTAAATAAGAATTGTGAGAAAGATGAAAAACAAGCCTTCCGCTCCCACCGGAAAACTGCCGCTCCGGGTCCGTCACGGCTGGAGCAGTAGGTAATGCCTGCTTCCCTCTGCTTTCTCCCCAGCTGGCTGGAGGCATTATCCTGGGAGTGGCCCTGTGGCTCCGGCATGACTCTCAGACGACGAATATCCTCTACCTGCAGCTCGGGGACAAGCAGGCCCCCAACACCTTCTACGTCGGTAAGTAGGTCTGGGGGATGCTGGTGTTGCTGCCTGGGCGCTGTGCCTCAGGGTGGACTGTAAAGTGCCCGATAGCAGGATGGAAAACTCTGGGTGAGCAGCAAGTAGATTGGGCTAAAAACACCCCCCCCTCCCCCTGCGCTCCCCAAAATATCCCCTGCCGTGCCAATCAAAGCCTTCATTAAAAGTCTGCTGTGGCCCAAGCCCAGGATCCAAAGCCACGACAGCTCAAAGCACAAGAAGATGTGTTGTGCGGGTTTTCTCCAGTGCTGTTCTCCGCTGCGGTCTCTCCCGGAGCATGTTTGGGAAGAGGGGGCACTTCTTGGAAGCCTGTCTCGTTTCCTATCCAAAGGGATGTAAAAGTAGCCGGCGGAGCGGCTGGCAGTGGAAGGCGAAGCTCGGCGAGCTTGTGACTCATGTTCTCCAGGAGGGGCAGGTGGAGCTGCTGTGTGTGATGGTTAAGCTTAGCATGATTTTTATTAGTTTGACAGCGTGCTGGCTTGCTGGAAGATGAAAACCCCTAGTTTTGCCCTATTCTCTGATGATCCCTCGCAGACAAGGGGGAGCCGCTTGTGAGAGAGGCTGGCTGCCAGGCAGGGGGTGGCTTGGAGTGCAGGCTGCTGGGGCGAGGACCCGTTGGATCTGATGTCCTGTTCTCAGCTGAAATTGCTTCCTGGAAAGGCTTTTTTCCTTGGGGTTTCCCTGCTTGCCCATGGAACAGCACGCCTGAGCCCTCTGCCTGCCTGTGCCTGGTTACAGCAGAAGCTCGCGCTGTCAGTAGTGAGGGGTTGCTCTCTCCCCTCTCCTGTCTCACACCCAGAGCTGTATTTACAGTGTTTCCCCATTGCAAATTTCAATTTTAAAAAGAGAAAAAGGGAATTCTTAAGAAGTTAAACTCTCTCCAGGAACCAGCCCAAACATCTCCTTCCTTCCAGGGACCAGCGAATGCTGTCTCCCTAGTTAACACATTTTATCTAAAACCTGGGGGATGTGGAGCGCAGTGGGAGTCCTCCCCTCCCACCTCCTGGGCATCTTTTGCTCTTCCCCCCCTTTTTGTTTCATCTTGGTCCTTGGCCTTTACTATTTAGACCGCGATAGGGAAGAGACCGCGGGTCCCTCCACACGCTGGCTTTCTGACGCCCGTGAACGGCCGGTGATTTGAGCCCAGCTGTCTTTTTAAAGTTATATTCAGCAACATCTCGGCCTGAATTCCTTCTGGCAGCTGTAATTTCCATGCAGTAATAACAGCAGAGCATTTCTTTCAGCTGCTGCCTCTCCCAGCCAGCCCTCTGCAGTCTCAAGGCTGGGCTTTCTTTTTGCCTTGCCTTTTCTTCCCCCTTCTCCCTCCCCTCCCCCCCAGCTGATACTCCCTCCTTTTTCTCCACTGGCATCCAACATACGCACACGATGTTCCCACTCCCAAAAGTAGGAACCTCTCTGGGGTTGGCTTCCAGAGCTGTTGTTTTTGTTTGGTTTGTATTTTTTTTTTTTCCCCCTTTTTGCAAACCACTTTTTGGTGTCTGGCACAGGGCACTGGTCCCTGGATCTGTCAGGAGACTTTTGAAGGCCAGCCAGGCTTTGCCACAGTGCTGTAGGACAGGGGGAAGCAATAAAAGCTGTTGGAAGAGGAAAACTTGCACCGTTGGGTTTGTACTTAGTGAGGAAGGGGAGTGGGAAAGCAGCGCTTTGGTGTCTCCTGGTTTCTCTGCGTCCTTTCCCCTGCCCTGAAGTTGGAGCTATTTTGTTAAAGGCTGTTTTCCCAGGGTGTCTGTGTGTTATGGGAAAGGAGAAATAATTAACACAGCTGGCTGCTGTGTGGGATTTGTTGCCATTGGGGAAGTGGGAGAAGGAGGATGTGGGGAGCAGGGCTGCTACGGGGGTACCAGGAGTGCTGCTTATCTGCATCCAGCCTGCTCTCAGCTTCCCCTGCAGCCAGAATGGATGGCTGCAGGCAGCCGCCTCTGCACACCCCGTGACGGTTTCCCTCTGACCTGCCCCACCAGTGAGGAGGGAGATCCTGGGGTTGGGGTTTCCCACAAGCCATACCACCCTCAGGACTTTGGCACCGCATCCAACGAGTTGTCTTGTGGGCTGGTGAGGTGGTATTAAACGAGCTCTTGTTCATGGGCTTTTCCCCAGCACGGCTCGCAAACCATCTGATCCCCTAACCGCTTGTTGCAGTCTTGGCTTTTGGCACTTCCATTTTGGCTGCGGACCCAGTGCTTCAGCACGTGGCAAGTTAACTGCTTCAGTGCTGTAAAGACCAGGTGGTACCAGGGATGGGGATAGCTGGAGCACTGTGGTTTCATCCTTTTGTGACCATAAAGGAAAATACCTGCTTCTCATCAGAGCTAGGCTTATGGTGTAATATGCATTTATTGGCTTTATTTGGAGCCGAAAGACTAAAATCCTTCTTGCCTCTTGCCCTTGCATAGCACTGCATCTGAAGTACTCTGGAGGCCGGGCAAGGTGTTGATAGCAGGTCAGAAAACATCCTTCAGGATAGCTGGAGGCACTGGTAAATTGGGTGCTAACAACTGGCTTACCCCTTCTTAGATTTATTGACTTTACACATAAAGTACCATTTCAAAACTGATTCAAAGTTAGAGAGTCTGCGGGAAAAGGCTGAGCTGGTCAGTCTCTGGGGATTACCAGTACAAACTGGAGCAGTCTGAGCTCTCCACAGTTAGTTGGTGCTGCGGTGTCACTGCTTTTAAGAGCCCCTGGGGATCTTGAAGAGGCAAGGGACACCTTTTCCCTATCTTGATGGGATGATAGTGAAGACTTGGCAGGGGAAAGCCAGGTTCTCCATCCTTCAACAATTTGGTTATGTGATGCCCAGAGGTAGGCACTTCGCTGCCAGCAAAATGCTTTCAGCAGGTTGGGGGCAAAAGCATCACCTCATTTGCCTCAAATCCTCACCCCTGGATTTCACATTTTCACCCCTTGCTGGGCCGTCTGTGTGCTGGGAGCTCATCCCTGCTGCCCCCCTTCCTGTGCTTTCCCTGACGCTGCCCGGCCAGGAGCGGGCCGTGGCAGGCCGGCTGGGCTGGGCTTCCCCCCCCCACCCGCCGGATGGTCTCGGCTTCCCTCTCGCCTGCCAGGTCCAAAATAGGAAATGTGTCTCCAGCTGCTCGCAGGAGTGACAGGGCGACACGACCCGTGGCTCTGATGAGCTCAGCTCTGGGAGCGGGGCCAGCGGTGAGGAAGAAGAGTGCAAAGGCATCCAGGGCTGGGGTGTGGTTTTCCATGTACCTTTGGGGGTGAGGAGGGGGTTGGGTTTGCATCTGTTTAGTTTTTTCGTGTTCTATCAGTGTGCTGGGAAGAGTCTCCTCCAGTGTAAGGTTTTGGGCGGGTGGGCAGTGCTGGGTTAAGTGGCCACCCGCTCCCTTTCCCAGCCGACCTGCTGGGTATCGCTGCCCTGGGACAAAGGCAACAGCTTGGATGTCTATTTTTTTAGTTTTCGATGGTTTTTTTCCTTAGCAACCAGGCTGATGGTTGTGGACCCAGCTCCCAGGCAGGTCAGGCAGCGAAGCCTGTGGGAGACAAGGCGGGACAGCTGGGGCAGGAATGGCTTGGGGCTGATTTTAGGGCAGTGGGATGCCTGCGAAGCAGTGCACTGCAGGAGCGCTGGAGGGGGCACTGGCTGTCGGAACACAGGCCTCTAAGGAGGCTCTCCTCAGCATCCTGCTCTGTACAAACACAACCCAGAATAATGATTTCTGCTCTGGAAATGAGTTCAAGCTGCTTTTCATGCAGACTGGGCTGGAAGAAATGGGCCAGAAAGCACAGGGGTGCTTTGAAGTCTTTCTCACAAATGAGTGCATATCTGAGCTGAACTGCCATTGCATCTGCACGCTTGTCCTGGAAGTCAGCACAGCATCAGTCACTGGCAAGCTTGCGTGGGTGGGCTCTGGATTTTTGGAAGTACTGTCATGAGGCTTTGCTGGCCTTGGGGGGCTGGTCTGACCGTCGCAGAGAAGAGGGACTGCCGAGCAGCAGTCCGTACATGGGTAGGGATCAGGATGCCTGCCTGAGCTTCCCCAGGGCTTGCCCGCTGTCCTTACAGCATGTGAGGATGCTTCGTCTGCCCTTGCTGTGGGTCTCAGGTGTGGCCAGCAGCGCAGAGCATCCCTGCACATCATCCAAACACATTTTTGTTGGTGAAGTAGGTATGGAGGAGCTGTCACTTCTATCCAGAACAGCAGCTTTTTTCCTTAATTAGCCTTTTCAGAACGACTTTGGACAAAAAGCAGTGATATTCAGGGTTTCGGAGAGCTTTTTGTTGCAGAGGGGGTTGTGCTGAGCTCTGGTGTCTGGCAAAGGAAGCCAGAAGTGCTACAGGGACTGTGGTCCTGCCATGAGCAATGGCGAGTTCTTAGTTTCTCAAGCTCCCATCCTTGTCCCCATCACTCCAGAAATATTAGGGGTGCCAACTTCTGTCTGTCATGGGGTTAGACTCAACAGCAAATCTTTTGCTAAACTTGTGCAAGGGCTTGAGGAGAGCCTGAGTCCTGGTCTCTAGGTCCTGTAATAAACATGAGCAAAAACACTGCTTTCAGTTTTGGCATGAGGTGCTGCAGCAATCCCTGCAGATGCACACAGACGGTTCGGCGCTGGGTTCTTCCCTCATGCATTCATGCTCTACTTCGTGGCTCTGTGTGTCGGTGGTTTATCGGGAGAGACGTGAGCTGTGGCCAGGCTTGCATGGTTGAGAGTGAAAACCAAGGTTTGCATTGGGCCTTGAACCACAGTGAGCACAATGGGTTATTTAAAAAATAATATATGTGGGGATTTTTTTAAAAATAGAAGTACATGCGCTTTTCTCTCTTGGACATAAACTTATTTACAGTTAAGGATAATTTAATTCTTTAGTACCTTGAAGAAAAATGGCTGAGATTTACTGGTTCTAGATTTTCCTCTAATCACTATCAGATCAACTCCTTCAGTTATAGTGGAATTCTTTTTTAAATAGTAGTTTTGAGGCAAAACACTTTGTCAGTACTTCCCTCTAAGTATCCGGCTTATACCATATAGCTGACAAATGCAAACAATCCTTTTTGTGTTCTTATACGCTTCAATTTCTATTAAAAAAAAAACTTATATTTAATTGTAATTCAGTCTGCCTTCATCATGACCAACGCCTGTGATTTATTTACTCTGTAAACTAAAGCTGGTTATGACTTAAGGCCTTAAATTGATGCCATCGGGTTATTTTTGGGTTCAGATCTATCTGACTACAAATAATGTAGTTCTCCTCCTCCTTTGTCCCCTCCTGTTGGTTCTGCCACTGGGGACCTGTGCCAAAGGTGGCCTCTTGCTTTTCCTTTGAAAACTTGCCATGTGTTTAAGCACGCAAAGTCCACAAGAAATCCTCCAGCTAGATTTGGGCTCTGTCAGTGGGTGAGACCCCAGGGCATGCAGAGATGTTCGGGAGGGTTTTAGGCTGGGGCAGCAGAGGATGGGCTGGCACATTCCGGCCTGAGTCTCCTGTGCTGCATCACCATTGTCCATCCCAATGCTGGAGATGGGCAGTAGACCCCCGCCCAGCTCTCATGGTAACTCCAGTCTCCTTCCAGCTTTTCCTGGGCAGGCAGAAGAGATCTGAGTGTGGCATCTCTGTGGAGTCTGTTTGGTATGGGTGTATGCACATGAGGACCTTGTTCTGGGTTTTCTCCACCTCTTTTCTGACAGAGGTGTGTCTTTTGCTTCTTGCCTTGTTCTTGCAGTCAAGGGCAGCACGTACAGCTTTTCGTCCCCCTGTGTGAGCTGCATGGCCCAAGGATTGCTCCCCATGCTTTGCGACACTTGCTCCATCTGGAAGTCATTATCAGCCACAGCACAGCAATGTTTTTCTTGGGAAGGGGAATGGAGGGGCTTC
This sequence comes from Eurypyga helias, assembly GCF_000690775.1. Taxonomy (NCBI): domain Eukaryota; kingdom Metazoa; phylum Chordata; class Aves; order Eurypygiformes; family Eurypygidae; genus Eurypyga; species Eurypyga helias. Next base: position 16,079 of record NW_010253452.1, read on the forward strand.
CCAGTTGTCATCTTCTAACAAACCTTCTTGTCCCACTTCCAAGAAAGTGGTTGGCTTTGCTGGGCCAATTCCACTGGGCAATTGGACAAAAATGTCCAGGATACCCTCCCTCCAGGTGGCTGGTGCAGCCACCCCTTCCCCACTCCCACCCCATCCTGGAGAGACTTTCCATTCCTTGCCTGTATTTTGCCCCCCGAGCCATAAGGAAGCATATCCTGGTCAACCATTTGGTTATGGAGAGGGTGTTCCTCCAGGACTGGTGCTGTGGGATTGGAAGGAGACCACCCCTTCCCTGCAGCAGGGGTGGTAGAGAGCCCTGCCATGTTCAGCATCTCTTGGCCAGGAGCCTTGGCAGGGTGGGCACTGCAGCCTGCCCTTGCTCTCTCTGAGGCTTGCAAAACTCTTGGATATGCAAAATCTCCCCCTGGGGGCCTGTCTGTCGGGAGAGTAAACATGAAAAAATCTCTTCACTCTGCTCTCAGCCCCTTTTCAAAGCACATCCTGTGAGGAGGGCAGGCACAGCGTGGAGAACCACCCAGGTTTCCTGGGAAGCATGTTGTAGTGCTGGGGGGGCGTCTGTCGTCTTTTTCTTTTTTGTCTTTGGGAAACAATGTCATGGTGACCTGGAGGAAGAGACTGGCTCCCATTAGCTTAACGAGTTAAAGCTGCCGGGAGAGGAGCAAAATGGGGGGAGAGGTAGGGCCCTGCCTGGGAATGCCCATTCCTGGAGCTGCACAATGTCTCCGATGGGGATGGTGGGGCACGGGAGGAGGGCTAGCCAGGGCTGGCCCGCTCCCTGCTTGTTTTAGAGGGATTTTGCTGTGTTTGTTCCTCCTTTTATTTGTTTTTCATTATTTGCCTTTTTTTTTTTGTCTGTTTTTTCTACTTTTTTTTTTTTACTTCTCAGCAGGGACAGGACATGAGTTTTACAACCCTGCAGGCCCCAGCTATGCTGCTCTGTAATGCCAGAGCAAGTACTGACATTGAACACTGCCTTTTTCTCTCCCTTCCCTTCTCCCGGAACTGAGCATCCCACTTCCTACCTGGCCTGGAGGCAAAGGGCCCTCCCTGGAGATATCATCTTCTTGAGCTGGGAGCTAAGCTGGCCTCTTGTCTGTCTTTTTTAAATTTCTTTCCTACCTGGCACCATCCAGAGGGAAGTGCTCAGTGACTGTTGGTCTCCTGGGTCTGATGTTTGGGGGCTTTCCGTGTGTCTAACGCTTTAGGAGGTCCCCACAGCCCAAAGCAGCACGCGCCCTGGTTGTATCAGGGAAGAGAGGATGATGTTTGGTCCATTGCTGCTGCTTTTTTGGATGTGTTACATCCTGATACTCTTGAATGAAGAGATCCTACTGCAGTTGCTGTGCTCCTGCCTTGAATGCAGACAGGATCCTCAATCTCTCTGTAACAAGGAGGTGAAACTAAGGCTGTTGGGCCTCTTCCTTAAAGCATTCCGTTGTAAGGTGCCATCTCAAAAGGCAGATAGAGGACTCTAGGCAATACTCACAGTACTCATCCCTGCGAGTCCTCCTTTGACTCTCCCAGCTCCAAGATACAGGTCCTGGGGTGCATGGCTTGCTTTCATGGATGGCTGGATACATGTGGCAGCTTCAGCAGTCGTGCTTACTGCTGCCTTATCCCAAAACTGGGCTGTAGGGTTAGAAATCACACTGTAATGTACTTGAGGATGTGGAGGCATGTTGGTACCGTGAACACCTAGAAATTATTTGCTCACTGTGCAGCTCTGGTTGTTCCCAGGGTTATTGCCTGCTGCCGTTGGATGGAGCAGTATCACTGTAGACACCACAGTTTGCATTTTATGCCTCTCTGATTCTATTTTCTGTTTATGGCAAACAGCGTTTCTTGTTTTAAAACCCCTGAGAAAGCTGCAATGCAAATGAGCTGGGAAATGGCATGTGAAAGGCAGATGGAGCCTTGCTCATGCAGAATTGTGCCAGTTTGGGTGGAGCCCTGAAGGCAGGGATGCTGCTGTAGAGGAGAGTTTCCCACCCAGGACAGACTAGCAGGAGTTAATTTCATCTCTGATGCTTAAATAGTGGGGAGACTTGGGCTGCGGGAAGTCTCCTCTGGCTTAAGGCAGATAATGTGCCATTCAGGATGGGGATGACAGGTGCCTTGCTCACAGACGCAGAGCCCATAAACCATGCTGGCCATCATCCTCGGTGTCTGCCAGGAATGAAAGCTAAGATGTGTCAGGCTGCTTTCTGGGAAAAGGGCTTGGTCGTTCCCGTCTCGGTTGTGATTGCCATGAAATAGCCCCCCAGCTGCCTGGCATCCAGTCTGGAGGCAGAGATCCTCTCACCAGCCCCATCCCTTGAGGGGAAGGATGGGTGTGGGAAAACAAGTACTATCCGAAGCTGTGGTTGGGTGCTCTGATTGCCTTCGTTTGCTTTTGCAGCCTTCACCATGGCATTTCCGTGGAGAAACACAGCTAGCAATCCTTGTACAAGATGCTGTTGTTGCATTAAATATTTTGTGCTTGTTTTTAACTAAACTCTGGAGCAGAGACCCGCTCTGTTGCCTCCCAGGAGGCTGTAGGGCTCTGGCCCTCCCTAACAAAAGGTAACTCCATAACAGCCACTTGTTTGTGCCTGGGAACGAAGCCGGCTGTTATCCCAAAAGCCTTCCAGGAGGGTTTGTGGTTTTCAGCATTCAGGCCAGTCATCACTGCCCTCTCCCCTGCCTGGCTGAGCAAAACGCCCCCCCCCCGCCGATTGCATCCGCTGAGCTCCGGTCAGAAAACCGCACGTGGCGCACGCTGTCTTCCCTTCCTTCCTTTACTTCTTGCTCTTGGCTTGCTTGGCAGCGGCACTGGCTCTGGCAATGCGTTGGCGAAGTGTGAGCAGGGAGAGAAGCAGGAACCCGGGACCTCACTTGTCTGCCCAAGGTCTGCACAGCCTGTCTGGGGTGGGAG